>NC_044324.1:198807428-198900118 GCF_007399415.2 Gopherus evgoodei | reverse complement strand
CTGCCAAAAGCATGTGGGAGGTAAGAATGGGTGTTTAGCTGTCTGTGTTTGTTCTAGTTGATTTCCTTCTTGCTGTTCCTGGTATGTGAAGACAGAGACATTTTTGAATCTCTTAAAATTGCTGTTAGTGTTGCAGTCCCTCACCTTAAGCTTATGCCATTAGATCTCTTCTGTGATATATTCTGGTTCTGAGAGGTAAAAGGTTGCTCTGTGTGTGGCATTATGGAGTGAGGTAGCAAATGTTGGTTGCAGAGATGGGGCATGTACCACAACAGTCCTGCCCCCCAGCTGCAGTCCCTGAGTCCAACCTGCAAAAATTCCTTGCAGTCAGAGTGGAAAAGAGCATTTTATCTAACTGTGAAGTTGCTTACAACTTTCAGTGTGTAAGTGAGATCAGAACCCCCCACTCTAAATACATCTAAAATTCACACTTAACTATTAGTGATCTTAGGTCTGTAGCATAGAGCTGAATTTGTAATACAATTACAAAGAGCTTCATTTTTAAACTAGAAAAGAAAAAAAGCTATACAATCCACAGCTAGAAACTTCAAAAAAAAACCACAGCACTAAATTTAAATATTAATTTTCAATCTTTCTTATTTCACTATGCTTTGGAACCCATGTCCCTTGCCTAATGAGATATATGTAGGTTCGGGTGACTCCCAAAAGCATGAACTGCTAAGGACCGTTCTACTGTCCTTGATTCATATCACCAGGATAACTACACTTTATTACTCCTGCCCTAATAAGAAAGAGATTGGGGATCTCACAGCAGCCGAAATGACCATTTGGACAAGCACCCCCATCATGCAATGCGGGGTGGGTGTGACCATGCACATCAGCAACAAAAGACTTTTACAACACATCACCAACAGATGTCAGGGTAGAGTTCATTCTGACCCTGCTTACATCCTCCCCACAGCCAAGAATTGATGGTCCTGGTAAATCACACTCCCTATTATACCAAATCATTGGTATTGAATGCTGAAGTCACAGCTAGCAAAAGTAGCCACCCATCTCTGCCCTGCAGCATCCAGCTTAGCCCTTGTTAACACATAAGTCAGTGGATTGTTCTCTGTCCATACCTGAAACTGAGCACCACACAAGTAGTCTCCAAAGTTCTCAGTGATGGCCCATTTCAAGCCCAAGAACTGCAGCTGGTGGATGGGATAGCAAGTTTCGCTATCAGACAGTCCTCAGCTGGCAAAGGCTACAGATTTACATTTGCCTTCCACTTCCTGGTACGGGACTGCTCCCAAACCCTCCAAACTGGCATCAGCATGCAGGATAAATGGCTTGTTTGGGTCAGCAGAGACTAGGACTGGCACATGAATCAGGCAAATAATGATTTCCCGTAAAGCTCTGTCACATCTCTCATCCCGCCATGTCCCAAATGGAGAGGAGAGGAGCCCCTCCCCTGTCCCAGCCCAAGAACACCAGATCTGTGGAGGCAAGATGTCTGTAGCCCAAACCAGTTGAGGCTGCTGGGGAAAGGAGTTCTTCTCTCAGCCCAGGCCCACTGGAGTTGCTATTGCAGTGGGGGAGAGATGTCTCTCATCTAGTTCTTAGATGCCCTGATAAGAGGAGGGGTGGAGTTTTTTTTCTTACCTACAGCTCAAACTTCTCTTTCCCCCACCACTTTCTGCTCTAGCCTGATCTCCCTCTTTCACCTCAATTCTGTTTTTCCTGGTCTCGTTCCAGAGCCCTGACAGCCCAATTCTCTGCCCTAACCCTGTGCCCTCTACTGCACCCTGAACCTCTCATTCTAACCCCACCCTAGAGCCTGCACCCCCAGGGCCAGTGCCCTCATCCCCCTGCACTCCAACTCTCTGTCCCATCTAGCCTGATTTAGGGTGTACTAATAATATTAATTTGGATAATATGATGAAAATTTAATTTATTAGCTTACATTTTATTTAATTTAATTGAGTTACAAAGTTACAGTTGCATTACTGCTATTCAAAAGATACATAGGGCATTATATGCAACAAAGTTTTGGTTAATGTATTCACACCCTTCCTTGATAACCTGGTGGTAAGAGACACAGAACCAGCCTTGCAGTTCAGGTTTCTCAATTCTTGAGTGAAAGATGCAGTGCTTAGAAAAAGCTAGTGTTACTTAGGGTTTACTTGACTAAGTTAAACTTAAAATCAAAACCTAATAAACAAAGAATAAAAACTTACGGAAATGGAGCTTAGCCTAGTTCCCTTGAAACTTAAAGTTTAAGAACAAGTACAGCCTACTGCTAGTACATAGAGAGAGAGTGGAGGAAGTAAGTCAGAATGATAGAGTGAAGTGCTCTAGTGAGGTGGGTTACCTCTTTTATAGGGCACAAGCACCGGAAATCCTTCCTCCTATGTCCAAATTTCATTCCTCACCCACAAAACGTTAGGGTACGCTTACTTCACAGGCTAGTATGTTTGTGCATGTTGATGACATGTACATATGCACATAAGTTCCCTTGTGGTGTACCTGTTAAGTCTGTGGGTATAATACTGAAAAAAAACCCTATGCCATTCTCCATTGTCGATTGGTCTAGGTAAAGGTCTTAGACAGGCGTGAGTACTTATCTATTTAAGTAACAAGATACAGGTCAACTTTGCTTTCTTAGTAAAAGGTCACAATATAGATATGCTAACTTTGCCTTAGCTTAACATACAGGATATGGCCTGTAGGGTCTCGTAAGTCATGTGCCCCAGCCTCCTAATCATTTGTATTGCCTGCCACTGGACCCTCTCCAATTTGTCCACATCCCTTCGCATGTGGGACCCAACCCCAAAAGTACCCACATTTCACCCCAATGGCCCCCAAATGCCAGCTTTTAATATGTACATAGGGTGCTCCCATGGTCAAGTCACTCCCGAGCTCTCCAGTGGAGCCTGCTGGTGGAGAACAAGGTCAAAATCAGCCAGGACGTCGCTCAGTCAATTCCCTGTGCTCCCAGCAGGTGGTATCGGAAAGCTCCAAGATGGCTCACTTCCCTTTCTCTCATCAGCTTCAGGCCCCAGGGTTACAAATGCCCAAACCAGTTGGGATTCTCCCCTGGGCTCAGGGTGTGGGGCTGCTCTGAGGGGATGGACTTGCACACTTGGGATATTAGTGCAAAGATACAATTTCAATTTCTCTTAGAGAAATTGGAGGGCAATTTATATTTGGTAAAAATCTTATTTCGTGAAAGGAAAGCTGCAGTGACAGCCTGGTTACTGGGGTGCAAAACACTTTCCTCCTGCGAGAAACAAGAAGTTAGAATTAGACATTTACATCATTTGTTCCAATGTTGGCACAGGTTTAATTTTGCTTCTGTGCAGGTTTGTTTCAGGCTGTGACTGTTTTGGTTTATTGGGTTGTTTTGGTTTTTTTTAGTTGGAATGGAGCTTTTAATTGACATTTGCTGGATTCAAATGGCTGACCTGCAACACCAGTTTTGACATAGTTCTGCATATTTTATACAGATTTGGCCAGTATTCAAGGATTCAATTCCTTTATAGGAGGTTTTAGTGTTCAGGCTTATTTATTTGATGTTATTTTATCATCCTGCTGTAGCACACCTTTTTGATAAAACCTTGAAATTATTAATTTATGGCATTTGTTAGTTTTTATTTTTAAAAACAAAGTTTTTCTTAATGTTTGGGTTTTAAATTAAGCATTGTTTTTGGTTTCAAATTTTCATTTAGGTTTTGGTTGTTGATGGGATCTTTAAGAACTTTGGATTTAATACTAAAATTTGGACAGATTTAGCTTATTTAAAGTAAACTCTGTTCACTATTTTATTTTAATAAAGGTTGTATTGCTGTAAACCCTGGCCAGTGGGAGAGGAGATGAGCCTGGCCTTTAACTGAGAAGGAGCAGAGGCATGGGAGGGGCCAGGTGATGGGGAGGCACAGCCCCCCCAATTTTTTTTGTCTACCCACCTCAGTCCCCCACCAAACGAGAAGAGTCTGATGCCACTCCTGCTGGTCACTGGGTGTCACTGCTGCTCCATGGGAAACATGCTCTGTGCATTACCCAGCTTGGTGAGAAATACACTCTGTGCCTTACCGTGACTGGTCCGTGGGTGTCACTGCTCCTAGAAGGCAGACACACGCTGTGCATTACACCACCTGACCGCTGGGTGTCATTGCTGTATCAATGGAAACACTTTCTGTGCATTACCCTGAATGACCACGAGGTGTCACTGCTGCTCCAAGGGAAACATGCTCTGTGTGTTACCCTGATTGGCCACTGGGTGTCACTGCTGCGCCAAGGAAAACACCTTCTGTGCATTACTCTGACTGCCCACTGGGTGTCACTGCTGCTCCAAGGGAGACATAAGAACGGCCAGACTGGTTCAGAGGCAAAGTCCATCTAGCCCAGTATCCTCCTGTCTTCTGACAGTGGCCAGTGCCAGGTGCCCCAGAGGGAATGAACAGAGCAGGGAATCATCAAGTGATCCATCCCCTGCCGCCCATTCCCAGCTTCTGGCAAACAGGCTACAGGCACCATCCCTGCCCACCCTGGCTAATAGCCCTTGATGGACCTATCCACCATAATCTTATCTAGTTCTTTTTTGAACGCTGTTATAGTCTTGGCCTTCACAACATCCTCTGGCAAGGAGTTCCACAGGTTAACTGTGCAACTGCCCTGAGCTTACCCCCTTCCCCTCGCCAGGTTGTATATGGAAAAGAGGATGAGGATGAGGAGAGCCATGATGTGTCTGTCACTGGCTGATGCCTCAGTTTCCTCTAGGCAGCAGTGCTGCAGGCTCCTTTGGTCAGTTCCCATGCAACTGTGTCTGGGGAAGGGGGAGTAGATACTCATGCTCCCCAGCCCCATTCCCCTCCACCAGCAGCTGGGAAATCCAGGCCAAATTTAACCCTGGTAGCTGGGCCGGGATTAGCCTGGGCCGGGGTCGGGCTGGGAAGGAATTGCGGTGGGGAAACAGACGCACCTGCTGTGAGGGAAGATCCTTCCATTCCCTGCCAACCTCCCTCACTCCTTGCAGCATGGCACCCCCTAGAACTTCCTTCTCTGTCATGGAGGCTGTCTGCTGCCTGCTTCTCCCTTAGCATCATCTCTCCGCACCCTGGGGCACTGGCGTCGCCCATCCTGTGCAAACAGGCAGGTCCCTGGTCTGCCCTGTGGTGCTGCCCTGCAATTTGGGGAGGCAGCTATTGGATGGAGTCATATCAAAATATGGGGGTGGGCAAGGCTGGGGATCAAGACTCTTGGGTTCTCCCCCCAACTCTGGGAGGAAAGTGGAGGTTAGGGGGTAGAGTCGGAGAGGGGCAGGGCTGGGATCCAGGGCTCCTGCTTTTTCTCCACTTCCTGCAGCTGCTTTGGCCTTTCAGTGCGTTTCCTGTTGCAAATTCATTTGCTGACTTGTGCAACCCACCCCAGAGGTGGCTGCATCTCAGTGTTGGGTGAGGCATCCTTGGCTACATCACCCCCTAACCGTGTCTCTCTCCCCACTGCAGGTGACCCTGCAGCACTTGGCAAACATCCGCAAGATCGTGGGGGGTGCTTTGAGCATTGGGCAGGCAGGGGCCAGGTGCCCAGCCTGCCTCCCCCCAAGAATGGGACCCAGCACCCCCTACTTTTTACAGGGATTAACAAGGGGCAAAGGGGAGCAAATCAGAGAAGAGGGTGGCCAGGGTCTGAGCAGGGGGTGGAAATGGGTTGGTCGGGGGGGGTTAAGCAGCTGGAGGCAGAGTTAGGAGAGGGGCTGAAGGGCAAAATCAGGGACGAGGGAAGGAGCCGGAGTTAAGCCCAGGGAGAGATGCTGCCAGAGGGTCAAACCCCGGCACAGGCAGGGGCAGAGAGGTAACAGTTACCCCGGGGGGCTGAGACTCCAGTGTTTGCAAACATGGGGCAGGGAGCAGAGGGACTTTTTTATTTCCCCTCCCACAGCCAGCACCTCTCAGCATGGGCTTCCCAGGGCTGGGCTCTTAAAGGCACAGGCATCCCACTGCCTAGACCCTGCAGCTCCTCTCTGATGTAACCTACTGAGGTGCTGCAGTAGGAGACTCAATTCAGTGAAACTGGGCATTCCCTATACGCCCCACAGCCAGGGAGCTGTGCACCCCCTCCCTCGAATTTCCCCAACATCCCGCCCCTCAGTTGTCAACTAGTTACATGCAGCTCTGCCAATGTTGTCATTGGTTGCAAATTTGAATGGAAATTGAAACGTTAACACACACTTTAAAAGCAGGTACAACGTATGAAAAATACTTGTACTTGAGAAAGTTAAATAGGTTTGGAAAGTCTGGACAAAGCCAGGTTTCCTCACGCAGCTGTTGTGTTTGCTGACAATGTCGGGGCATTGGCTTCAGCAATGTTGACCAACCTAAGGGCTGGTCTACACTACGGGGGAAAATCAATCTCAGATACGCAACTTCAGCTACGTGAATAACGTAGCTGAAGTTGAAGTATCTAAGATCGAATTACTCACCGTCCTCACAGTGCAGGATCGATGTCCATGGCTCCCCCTGTCGATTCCGCAACTCCATTCGGGTTGGTGGAGTTACGGAATCGATATAAGAGTTTTTGGGGATCGATATATCGCGTCTAGATGATTGCTACCCGCCGATACGGCGGGTAGTGAAGATGTACCCTTAGAATTTCAAATGATGATTTGTAAGCGAGGTGTGAATGAGCTCTCCCCTGACAGCTAGTGATGAGCAGGGTTGGAGGAGGCTTTGGGACCAGACTGTATTTCCATGAACTCACCTACTCTGCCGAGGTATCCAGTAGACAGAGCTGGGCTGCCTCTGCTCTAGGTGCCCGGAGGAGGGAAGGTGTGTGGGGCTCCAGCCTGGGGCTCTTCCTCCGTCCTGCCAAGCCCTGACTATTAATCCCAGCCCTGGCACTCCTTTCTTCAAGCGCCATGTGGGCCAGAGGAAAAGTGTGGCAGGAAGCACAGGGGCCAAACTTGTGGGCACCAGCTGAAGCAGCGAGAATCCCAACCACCAGGTCAAACTGCAGGAATCAGCAACTAGGGTGGCAAGTTTTAGAGCCCCAACCCATTGTGGCCATCACGACCAAAGACCTGGCTCCCGTGGGTGAGTCACCCAGCAGGAGGGAAAAGACTCACTCTTGTACAACTAGAGACAGGGAAGTTGAGGACTGTGAGCTCCAGGGCTTTACCACAAGCCAACACCAGGTCCCACTGAGAGTTGAACTCAGATTGCAGGATTCAGTGTCCCAAGTGTTGCCCATTACACCATGGAAACAGCTTGTGCTGCCTTCTCTGGCCATCAGTGACCCTCACGGGGCTGGCTTGTGTAAGGGACTGTTGACCCTTTACTAAAACTTAGTGTGTGTGGTGGTGGGGGGTGGGGGGGTCGGTTGGCTAGTTCCTAGCACCAATAGAGGTGGAAAGGGTCAGTGGGAAATCAGGCCCCTGAGACTGACAGTCCCCAGGGGCAATGGGGAGAGGCCAAAGCTCCAAGTTAGCTGGACTGACAGGCCAGGCAGTGTAATGAGGGAGTCACCAGGCCAGGGGGTCCCATCCAGTGCCAGCTTTAGGTCAATTCCCCCGATTCCCCCAAACTGGGCCCCGCACCTAAGAGGGCCCCATGCCTGCACCTATAAGGGCCCCACGCCTTAAAGAAGAGAGCCTAACTTTTTAATTTTTACTCATCTGGCGGCAGCTTGAGTCTTCAGTGGCACTTCAGCTGTGGGTCCTTCACTCACTCCAGGTCTTCAGTGGCATTTCGGTGGCGGGTCCTTCAGTGCCATGGAAGACTTGGAGCGAGTGAAGGACCCACTGCCGAAGTGCCGCTGAAGACCTGGACCACTGCCAGGTATTCGAATTGGATCCTGCAGTTCCTAAAGCTGGCCCTGGTCCCATCCTCCATGGGAGCGGGAACTGCCTGGGCCAGAGCGGCGTTGAGCTAAGCAGAGAGCAGGAGCCCGAGAAGAGCGGGGAGCAGAGTTGTGCAGGTGTAGTGCCAGAAACTGCTCCCTGTGGGATTTTGTTACTGATACCTGAGGTTGTTCTTATTTGCTGACTTTTCCTAATTTGCTAAAACTTGACGGTGGTTTCTCTAGCAAAGGCCAGTCCCTGGCCCCTTGGTCCAGACATCCTCATTCACATCAGGCTTCAAATTGAGAATCATTTCCCATTCCCGCTCTGTGGGAGGAGAGACTTTTAAACGCGCTCTCTGTGCGACTGCACATGGCTAAGCAAAGAGAACAAACCCCCAATCCCCCCTGTGCTTTGGGGGCCAGGTTTGCTGTGGTCTGTAGTTCAGATGCCTTCACGTCTGGGCACTGGGATTATTTACCAGTTTCTGTGACATTGGGGCATAACTGTGCTCACAGCCAAATTAATGTGCTTAGTGTGGCCGTGTGCCCTCAACTTTACACAATCTGTTTCCAAAAATTGGTTTCTGTAAAATCGGAATAATCCCCTAGTGTAGACATACTGTATGTGCCTGAGCATCCACAGTGCAAACTGGAGCCAGATCTAGTTTCACTCTGTCTACACTTCAAACACTGCTGTGGCACTGCTATAGCACTCTGGAGTAGACAGTGACTGGAGGGGTTTTCCCATCCCTGTAATAGCTACATGGACAGAACAATTCTTCCTTTTATTTAGCACTATCTAATCAGGGCTTAGGTCACCTTAACTCTATGGGTTTGGGGGGTGGGGTTCACACCCTGAGAAATGTCGCTCTTCCAGTTCAGTGCCCAGCGTACACCAGCCCTTAGATTCCTCTTGGTATTTCAATGCAGGCACTGACCTGTGAGAGGAAAACATCAGCTCACAAACACTGAGACTGAATTCCCCACATTTAATCTCTCTGCACTTTCCAGAAAGTCACAAAATTCAATTCATTCTTGCTAGGACAGAGAAAAAAATAAGTGACACTAAGTTTTTGGCTTGATTAAATAAAATTAAGTGTTTAATTAATATAGTAAAAATATATCCTGACTCCTCTAAATAGCACCACAACGTGAAATAAGAAAAGAGAAAAATCTTGTCAGTGAAGACAAGTGAAGTTTTGCAAATGATCTTCCCATTATTAATTTCCATGCTGCCCCCATTGGAGGTCTGGACACCTCCAGTGTCACTGCTCTGCATTCACCTTCCCCTAGAATTGTTCTTGGACATTCCCAAATATGAAAAATTGTGCAGTTCAGAATGTGAATAGTGACCCCGTCTCCTTCCTGCACCTGCTCTACATTGCTCCACAGCAGCTTCTTCCCCTGCAGAGTCACCCCAGCACGGCAGTGCAGCCGCCCAGGGGTCAGCAGGGGCCCCTGGCAAGGACAGTGGGTGCAGCTAACAGCCCAGTCTGCCTGGCAGTGAGTCAGCTGTAAAAAAGCAAAACCCCCTCCCAGAAGTACAGAGACTGAATTCCCCAACTTTAACATCATGACCCCCTCTAGAAAGCCACACGTGTCAGTTGTATTTTCACAGGGAGATACAAAAATCAGGTGACACAAATTTTTAAGTTGAGTAAATAAAGTTGAGGAGATAGTTATTAACCTCACAGAAATATACTAAAGATCCCTCAACATAACACCTGAAGGGGAAATATGAACAGAGACAAACCTTGTCAGCAAAGGCTCATTTCCCAAACAAGCCTCAAAATGTTACGAATTCCCACCCCTCCTCCACAGGAGCTCTGTGCAGTGTCACTGTTCTGTAGGCAGCTTCCCATTCAATGCTGTTGTGGGCCTTTCCCAGGCCTGGAAATGTATCAACGACAGAATTTGAAGAGCAAACCTGGCTCCCCGCACCAGGTGGGATTTGAGTGTTTGGTCCCTGTCACTTAGTCTTTGTCAATAGTACAGACGCCAGGGGAGGGATCTTGGCACAGGGGCTGGTAGGGGAGAAATGATTGTAGATTCTGACCTGTGCTCTGGAGAGAAGGTAATAGTTGAGGGGGCATTTTTGTCTCCTCCCCTGCCTCAGTGTCCCCTGGGCCGGATTCTACATTCCACAGGACAAATGAGGGGGTGACATCACTTGGTGAATAAAAGCTAGTGCTCCATGGGAGGTTTGAATTCACAACCTCAGTATAGCTCCTCTCAGCACTGCCCTATAAGTACTGTGCACTAGCCAGTTGTGCCACTGGAGCACCTGTTAGCTGTTATTCTCCAAGACCCCTAGGTTGATAAGGGCGAGGAGTGACCCCAAAACATTCTCAGTGGAGCTGAGAGCCGGTAGCGACAAGTGTTGTACTCGGTGAGGTGGATTCTTCTTAAGGGTTCCAGGCCCCATTTGACCCTTTTGTTCTTCCCTGTGTAATAACAGAGCTGGTTAAGACTCACTGCAGAGTCTTGCTGCAGACCAACAGATCTGAAATCACTGATCACCAGGTCTAAGCATTAGTCCTGCTTTGGGACAGCGTCTCTCATCCAACAAACTGCCCAGTCTGCACTAGCAGTGAGGCTCCCTCACTAACAGCTGAAATCAGGGAGAGCTGTGTGAAGTGCAGGGCCCCAGGGGTGCTTGAACAGGGGGGAACAACACCCCAGGACTTTTCAAAATGGGAGGGCTCTGCCTTGCCCCTTTGTAATGACCGTAAGGGCGAGTGAGCGTGGGGAGGGAGCGGAGAACAGTGAGCGGGAGGCGGGGCCTTGGGGGGAAGAGGCAGCATAGCAGCGGGACCTTGGGGAGAAGGGGGGGCAGGGGCGTGGCCTCGAGTGGCAGGGAGGGGGCTACTGTTTGGGCTCTGGTGACTGCTACTTTTAGGCAGGGCTGCCCAAAGGGGGACAAGTGGGGCAATTTGCCCCAGGCCCTGGGCCCTGCAGGCGCCCCACAAGCCCTGGCCGAGAATCCCTTCCCTGGCTAGAGGCTCCTTTTTACATTTTACTGGCCCAGCAGCAGTCTGGGTCTTCGGCGGCACTTTGGCAGCGGGCCCTTCACTCACTCTGGGTCTTCGGATGCACTTCGGCGGCGGGTCCTTCAGCGCTGCCCAAGACGCAGTGTGAGTGAAGGACCCGCTGCCACTGAAGACTCAAAGCGCCTCCCAGTAAGTACAAGCGCCGCAGTCGGTGGCGCCTTTTTTATGTCTGCTCCTCCGCTTTGCCCCAGCAGGCCCCTGAATCCTCTGGGCGGCCCTGCTTTTAGGGAGCCTGTTCCACTCCTGGTGGGACCACAAGACATCCCAGAGCAGAGAGGGGCTAGCAGAGCGGTGCCAGGGTGGAATGGCAAGTGGCCGGCAATGTGGCCAGACAGCGGAGGGAGAAAGGGGCTTTCCCCCCGGGAGGTGAGAGGTGAACTCTGGGTTTTCACTGACCCAGGACAGCAGCTGTGGGTGAGGTGCAGTGAAGGGAGGGACACATCCAAAGAGCTTTTGGTGTCTGGATTTAAGAGCCCGAGGCAAAAGACCACTGCCCAGCGCACTGTGGGTGGGTGTTTTGCTCATAGTGTTGTGTTATGAATCCTGATTGTGGTGTTTTCCCAAGTTAATACAAGGTGATTTTCCTCCTTTTTCTTAGTTTTTTTTCTATACTCAGTGGTTGTGAGTGGGGAGAGTATCACCTCTTCGAGGCACCCAGTGGCCAGGGTTAGTTCCCCCCGATTGCTGGGTGGGGGCTTAAGCAGATTGTGCACCCAAACAGGGAATTGTAACTTCAACCTTCATAGTAAGAGCCAGAGGTGCAACCTGACTCTGCTTGGGGCGGAAAAATACATAACGCCGCCCCTGGTCAGGGAATTGCCCACATTGAGCACAAGGTGAGAGCTGTGTGATCTGAACTGTCCATTGGCACCACCGTGCACTGGGCTGTCGACGTGCTCTCCTTCACATAAATCCAGTCAATGCGACTCCTGGCCTGTCCCTGCAGAAAGATGTACCCCCTCTGCGGCTCTAAGCTGACCTCACTACAGACCTGTGCCATGTAATGCTCATTGTAAAAATGTTTCCTCTGACAGTTGGGAAAACACCAACAACAAACAGTCCAGAGGAAGGGAACCAGTTCCTTCCATTTCTTAATTGGGGACCATACACACTAATATAGCCCTAACCAGTGCCACAGAGCACAAAGCCCACCAGTAACGTCCTCCCTGGTCAGAGCTCCAGCACCTTCTGTACTTGCACTGCGAATGTGAAGAAGAAGACTCCAACCCCATCATTCTTCCCTGGCCTGGAAGACCAAAGAGACAGGCCCTTCTTCCAATCACCCTCTGCCTATCAATCTACCCTAAACTCATGAATGTGTATTTCCTGAACACCCACCATGCCCAAGTCCAACTGCTCCAAGGCACTGAACATCAAACACCTCTTCCTGGGCCCCCAAATCCCTGCCATCTTCCACATGGCCACTTTTACAGATGCCCCTTCCCTGGTACTACCCTTGCTCAGCAGCCCAGTGGCACCATTCCTGAGGGTCACCCTACCTCACTGGCTTCCTGCCATGTTGGGAAAGACAGCTCTCATCCTAAAAGTTCAGGTGGGCCAACCAGATGCAGAAGCCCACATTATCTTTTCCTACTGCAGAGCTCAAGGTCAGAGATTCACCCTGGGTGCAGAAACTATTGTGCACCCAGAGAGCAAGCCATCACTGCGCAAAGAGGGATGAAAGGGCCTACCAAAGCCTGAGATTGAACGAGGAACCTTTAGATTTTCAATCTAATGCTCTCCCAACTAAGCTACTTTACAAGCTGTTTAGCAGTGTTTTGGCCTGCTGCTTCTCTGTCTGGATGGTTTTGCAGCAGTTGCATGCAAAAAGAACGTCATTGGGAGTGGCCCATGAAGACACTTTTGCCTGCCTTGCTCAGCTTGACTTACTTTCTCATTCCGTTCCTGCCTGAGTTCCCGGGTTGACCTGGTGGCAGAAGGCGACTGGGAGCCAGTGGCGCGGGGAGAAAATGAGCTGGACCCTGAGCTAGACTAGACCCTGGCAGTGAGAGTCTGGTCACCATTTGCCGCCCCACCCTGTTGTCCTGGATTCCCCTACTGGGTGTCATTTAAGGAGGGAAGTGGGGCTTCTGCTTCCCCTCCCTGATTTTCACACGGCAAAGGAGTGCAAACAGGAAAACGAACGGCTGCTCCACACCCCCACTGGAGGAACCCGACGCCCTTAGCTGTGGTGAGTAAGAAGTGACTGTTGGCTGACAGAGCCTGTCCCCGAGGAGCTGGAACAGCAGCTGCCGCCTCCCCCTCAGCTCCAGGCTGTGGGAAATGCTCATTGCCTGGCTGCATGGGCGGATGCTGCTCCGTGCTCTGGAGAGCGTCTGTATTGATCTGTCAACCCCCGGTCTTCACTGAGCCAGTCTGGTAAGGTCCCAAGTGCCCCCTTCGGCCTTCGGCTTTAATTTGCACCTGGATGCATTTAACCATAAGTTGCCATGGTGGTATTCCAACGATGTTTTTTTTTCCAGTCATGTCTCCACATGTGGACTGCAGAGGGCGGGTAGTGTAGAACCATTGTGGCAGCTCTGCACTGCATGGGAAATTCCGCAGTAGCCAAATACATTATCTGAGCTGCAGAAGAGGATGGCAACAAAGGAAAATCGGACCCAGAATTGTTACACTGGTGTAAAAGAAGAGTAAGTGAGAAGAAGAACAGTTTTCCTCAAACAGTTCAGAATGGAATGACTGTGTCTTTTGGCTAAATTATCTACAGGATGCTAATGAGTATCAGCTTGTGTGGGGTGTAGAGGAGCCTGGTAGCCATTACAAACGTATTTAAAGTGACAAAGAGTCCTGCAGCACCTTATAGACTAACAGAAGTATTGGAGCATAAGCTTTCGTGGGTGAATATCCACTTCGTCAGATGCATGGGAGTCTAATGTAATATAATCGCTACTGTAATATAGAAAGTTTTCCTCCATTTAAAGTGTATATATTCCCAATAAGCATATGATGATGGTTATAAAAATCCCCTTCTATCTCTGGCCTTTAATCTTTTTTCTCCAGATGTGGTAAAGTTTAAGGGTGAGACTTTCAAAAGCATTTGATATTGGCCTAACTGCTCCCACAAAATTGTATGGGAGTTGTACCAATAACGTCAGTGGGAGCAGCGTTCAGCCAATACTGAGCAGTTTTGAAAATCCCACCCTAAACTATTAACACTAAAATTTGGATTAAACTATTAATAAATAAAACAAAACCCTAGACTCCAGTTGATGAGAGTTAGTTTCTGACTAAAGCCTTTCAAGTAGTAGTTTTATTTGGAAAAGGTAAATGACCACTTAAAACCATATTTAGGGCCTGCATGTCCTTCCAATAAGCAGTGAAGTTTAAAACTTCAATGATTACATTCTTTGAAGGAATGTGTGGTATAATTTTTGCCATTTGTATCAACCTGTCTTGTAAAACATTAGGGACAGTAAAAAAGGGGTAGTATCTGAATCCAGTTTAGTTTTAAGGCTGCTGTTTGATTTGACTTCTAGTTAGGCCCATGGTTGAAAGTCACTGGCACTGAAATCTTGCAAGCTGTTTTCACAAGTTTTTAGGACAAAATGATGCAAGGATGGAGTCACTGATTTTCTGAGACTTCTACCATCTTTAACTATTGTGATCAGCTGTTCTTGAGAGAGAGGGTCCTTACTGTTTGAGATCCAAATCCATACCTAAACTGTAGGGGTGGGGCTTCAAGGAATTGGATTTGAGGTTCTGGTTATGGCCTGCCTCTCTAAAATATTTAACTTCTAAGCAATATCTTACTTTGTCACCAATACTAGGCACCAATATGATATAATCTCTACTGTAATATAGAAAGTTTCCCTCCATTTAAAATGTGTTGCTACTTACAGTGATAAAAGATGATCCTTAGTTTTACTATATATATATATAGAGAGAGAGAGAGAGAAAGAAAAATCAAACTGAAGTGCTCATACAACATTAGTTTATTCCAGTTTGTTAAATATGCAAATATAATAATTGTTATAGCTGTAATAATTATGCTTTTCCAGTTAGCTGAGGCCTTTATTGCTTTACTTGGGATGAATTTGGGAGCTGTGAATGTTACCCTGATTTGGTCCATATATAGCCAGCCTCAGGGATATTTCTGTTTTAACCTTATTCTAACACCTAACACTTAATTTGGATTAGATGGGAAGTGTGTTGTGTAGTTTTAGGAAGCAAGACACGGTAACTTATGACAAGAGTTCCAGAGCTGTTTGTTGGAACCAGCTCTTCAGTATCACATACTGAGGACCTGATTCTTTGCTATCTTATATCAGTGTTGGCTCCATTGGCTTCAGTTCAGCAAGAGGAGAACTGGGTCCTGGAACTTTAAGCATTCTCTTATACTTGGCGGCTGTGGTCACAGAAATGTACTTTATAACAGTTTTTACTTGAGAATATGTTACTGAGAGATGAAAACCCAGATCCTCTGCTATGGAATGGTGCAGCTCTTGTGGAGCAGGGGCAAGTGAGGATGTGCAAAGATCTGCTCCCCCAATGCTGGTCTGGCTGTATGGTGGTCTGGCCCCTTGGTGTAGCTTAAGTCAGCCTCGAAGGATCAGCTAGGTGTAGAGAAGCCTCAGCCAAACCTGTATCCCAACAGCAGGGAGGGGAAGGAGAGTGAAGGAGCCACTCCCTTGGCTCTACACCAGCAGAGAGTTCCCATATACAAGGCTGTACCTCTCTTGGTCAGCTCTGCTAGACTTAGGGCCAAAATCTGCCTGCGGTGAAGTGAATATTGCACACTGGAGGATCTGATACAAATAGTCCTGTAGAAAAACATAGACCATTTCAGCCCAAATGCTGCTGAGTTCTTTACTACAGAAATACAAAGGGAGGAAGCATCCCCAAAGTCTGAAGAAAGTGATATGTCACACTAGATTGATCAGCCTTTCCCATTTCAAGAGCCACTGTCTACGTGCCAGAATAAACACATTCCTCTCTTGGAACATGGTTCTAGAGGAAAGACAAATGTAACACGCTGTGAACCAAATCGTACTCTGCCCCAATGAACACATTAGTTTAACTGGAAAAATCATTAGTGACTAAGGGGATGAGAAGACGTGGCCTGATTCTCAACTGCCCTGCACCTTGTGTTATGTCCACCAGTGCAAAGTGCTACCAAAGCACTAGTGTCAATGCAAAGTGCTGCCACAAAACTATTATCAATGACCACATGAGATACAGGGCAGTTGAGAATCAGGCCCCCTCACCCCCATCCTAAAGCCATAAACTCTTTCCCAATCAATGACTCTCAATCTTCTTAAATTACAGTGGGTTTTTTTTCTCTCTCCTTGCAATATATATCATTTAGGCTGAGGGGGAAAAAAAACTGTTTTAAGCAGGCTCTGCAGCCACCTTTTTTTTCACTTTAATGGTCCAATCCTGTTCCCATTAAAATCCAGGGCAGAACACTAATTGGTTTGCAGGAGCAGGGTGTTATTTCCCTATATTTCAGAAGTATAACAAATGCCATACACAGAGGCCCATATTTTCAACAGGATCCTTTGATTTTTTTTGGGGGGGGTGCCCAATTTGAGGCACATAGGGCTTGATTTTCAGAGGTGTTGGGTGTCTAGAGCACTAAATGAAATCAGAGGGAGCTGCAGAACATCTGACAAATCACATGCTAGGGGTGAGATTTTGTGTGGCCCCTCTAAGAAGTGTAGCAGATAACTCTGAATCTAAGGGGAGGGTGATTAAGGCGGCCTTAACCATCTTTGCACTGTCCTGATCTTTGGCTGCTCCAGGGACTGAAACGGCCCCCAGAATAACTTAGACCCCCCAGGGCTACGGAAATTATGTTAGACTCCCAGCACTGCCCTATGGGTACGGCCTTACCAAATTCACGGTCCATTTTGGTCAATTTCATGGTCATAGGATTTTAAAAATAGTAAATGTCATTATTTTAGCTATATAAATCTGAAATTTCATGGTGGTGTAATTGTAGGGATCCTGACCCAAAAAGGACCTGTGGGCAGGGACACAAGGTTATTGTAGGGAGGATTGTGATACTGTTACCCTTACTTCTGTGCTGCTGCAGGTGGCGATGCTGCCTTCAGAGCTGGGCAGCTGGAGAGCGGTGGCTGCTGGCCGGGAGCCCAGCTCTGAAGGCAGAGCTGCCAACAGGAGGGATTGCATGGTATGGTGTTGCCACCCTTACTGCTGCAGAGCTGGGCCCTCAGTCAGAAGCTGCCACTCTCCAGCCGCCCAGCTTTGAAGACAACAGTGCAGAAGTAAAGGTGGCATGGTATGGTATTGCCACCCTTCTGCTCTGCTGCTGGTGGGGTGCTGCCTCCAGAGCTGGGTACCCGGCCAACAGCCACCACTCTCCAGCCACCCAGCTCTGAAGGCAGCACAAAAGTAAGGGTGGCAATGCCATGACCCCCCCTAAAATAACCTTGTGACTGCCCTGCAACTCCCTTTTGGGTCAGGACCCCCAATTTGAGAAATGCTGGTCTCCTGTGTGAAATCTGTATGGTATAGGGTAAAAGCACACAAAAGACCAGATTGCATGGGGCGAGACCAGATTTCACAGTCCGTGATGCATTTTTCACTGCCGTGAATTTGGTAGGGCCCTACCAATGGGTCACAGCACTACCTGGAATCTTGACAGTACTGCATGTCATGGCCCTGTCCTCCAATTCACCCCTCCCACTCCTGGACCCACCCTCAGTACACCCCCTATGTCAGGGTTTGTGAGAGGATCCTCACAGGGCAGTCTTATGGCTGTCTTGTGCAGAGCCTGCACCGGAGGAAACCTTGCTTAGCTGGAACTGGGGCTTTCAAGCTTCTTTATGCCTGTCCAGTCCATTTTACTCAGTGTAAAGGGGCCAGAGTGGAGGTGAGGATTTCACCTGTAGGTGTGTCAGTATGGGCACCCCAGAACTAGGGTTCACATTTTGCCAATAATGTGTAATAAAAACAAATACAAATCTGCTGTGGAACAAGAAGAAGTAAAATTAGTGATTTAGCAATATAAAGCGAAGATGCTGTCTCATATCAGCAAGCTTCATGCTAGCCTTTAGTTGATAACATAAACCACATTTGTTAACATTGATTGGCGTTAAGATACAGAGTATTTGTTAGTACTCAAAATAACCATGAAAATGCAAATAATTGTGAGCACATCAGAATTATATGTAAAATGTATAGTACATTCCCATAAACTTAAAAATAAGTGTTAAGCATTTGGCTTTTCTGAAACGTATTAAAGCCTGAATAGATAGAAATGAGCATAGAGACCACCCTCATCCTTAAATTAAATTCTGAATTCAGTGATTAGTGTTTTCTACCAATATGATTTTTTTCCCTCAACATTCTAGGCCAGATCCTCAGTACTTCTTTGAGCAGCTTCAGCACGTGAAAAAGGACCGTGAAGCCAACTTAACTAGTTACTCAGGGAATTCCTGGGTGATATAGAGCCAGTGACAGCTGCATGCTTCTCATCTTTGCACCCCATCCCTAGGGAAAAGAGCATGGGGCCAGTCACTGCACTCCGACTCTACCCAGCTGCTGGAATGGCCCCTTAAGGCTGTGAACAGCTGGGTACAATTTAGAGCAGCACTGAACATCTGGGTTGTTCTAAGCTGTGCTGCGGGTGGGTGTCTGAATAGCACCAGGGAGGCACTAGGATCAGGAAGACTCAAGACTTGTGAATTCTTGAAGACTTGTGCCCCTCTCACATCCCACCAGTCCTACACTAAGGTCAGCTCTGCCAGACGGGAGGATCAGGCCCTCTGTGTTAAGGTAGCCGGCAGCACATTTCTGCAACTGTGACCAAAGAATGGCACTGGACTTCAGTTTGTAAGCAGAATAGTTTAATTAGAGGCTTGACTCTCCTGTTAACTAGGGGCTCATTCCTCTTCAGATTATGTGCAATAACCCCTTTTTTTTGTAAAGACAAGTTATATTTCCTATCTGTGTACTAGCATAAGCGCCCCCTGCCCCCCATACACTTTGCAAATAAGTCTTACTGCTGGAAAGAATTTGCCCAGAGACAAAAACAGGTGCACCAGCAGGTACTGGCTTTAGGCAACAATGTTTTCAATCTTACAGCTATTTGGTGGATTAATAGATTTAAAGTATTTTGACTTCATCTTCTTTGTATAACGTTTCTATCTGAATTCATGCTCAGAGATAACAAGGGGCCAAATTCTGCAGTCCTTAAGTGAGTCAGACTCCCACTGAAATTACTTGGGAGTTCTGTACCCACGCTTAAAGGAAACCTATAGATTACAGGCATGGGCTGTCTTTCTCGGGAGTTTAAAGCAGGTAAGCAGCTTGCTACCTTTCTGAAAATTTTGGATCTTCTAGAATCTAAGAATCAGATCCTACCTGCAATCACCCCCATTTTCTTCAGTGGAGCTATGTTGATTTATACCAGCTGAGGATCTGGCCCTTCTATCTTTTGGTGTCTGTGAGAAACAAACAATTTTTAAATTAAATCTTTTCTACACAACCTGTTTGTTAGAGTTTACATAATAATGTTTGTTACTCTCTACTATACAATTGCTGTATCCTTTCCCTCCCTCAATACAGTTAGTGAACACTCAGTTTGTGATATTTCTCAGGTATTAAAATAATTTTACTACCAGCTCTTCATCAGAATGGTGTTTACTTGCTGGAACCTATCATTTTTATATTGCCTGATAAATCCCCAGTTCAGATAGGGTCTTTTTAATACTGTGTACTAAACTGTTGTGTGTATTGTAAGTCATTTTCAGCATTGTTCGTGAGACTCATGATTGCTGAGGTTCTCTCTGCTAGAAATGATGAGAATAAATTCTATTTATGCTTTTGATTCAATAAAATAACAATTTTCAGCATTTGAAGGGCAGGCTGTGAAATCCTGAGCACTAATCTGACTATTCACTGGGAAGCAGTTTATGTAAATGAGTGGCAATTGAGCGTCTAGTTATCTCAGAAATGAATGAATGCATGTACATGTCCTCTGGATGTTTTGTTAAACTAACCTCTGGCTTCTGTACTTGTAATATATGTTTATGCAAACAAAAAACATTCCATTGCTGTACAGAAGTCTTTTGGAGAACTTACTGTGTCAGGATGTATTTCACTCTGAATAAGTGCTCTGTCAGCCTTGTTTGATTACTGACTTTTCAAAATGTAACTGTTGCACTTTAAACTCCTTATAAAATATTAAAATAATTTAATCTCTTCTATCAAGGCCACATGGTTCTTTGCTTTGTTTTAATTGTGAATTGTGGCCTTATGAGCCATAGTGAAAACAGAGCTCTCTGAACTTCATATTAAAACTTTTACCTTTTTTCTGAACTGAGGCCCTGAATCAGGAAAGCACTGCTATCCAGGAAAGCACTAAAGCTTTAAACATGTGCTTAGGTGCTTTCTTGAACTGAGGCCTAAGGTCCTGATCCTGCAGACACTTAAGCACGTGCGTGTATAATCTCTGGTGAGTAAAGTGACTTGAGTGCATGGGATTGGGGCCAAAGAGCCCACTCCAATTCCCATGGGAGGTGAACTGAGCCTTGTGTTTTTAGATTCAGCTAATGTATTGTAAGACTATTATAGTTGACTCTTGTTTTTAAGATTGTTGGTCAGAACCTTGATCACTTTTGTAGGGGTGTGTTCTTTATAAACAAAAATATTATTTTAGGATATAACTATTTTAATATAAAGACTGTGTGTGTATGTATAAATAAATACAACTTCCTTCGTCTAAAATTGTTAAGCCTTATGGACTTCAAAGGGTCTGATTTTCAACCCCATGCTAGAGTAATTAACCACTGGAATAATTTACCAAGTGTCGTATTTGATTCTCCATCACTGACAGTTTTTAAATTAAGATTGGATATTTGCTAAAAGTTCTGCTTTAGGAATTATTTTGGGGAAGTTCTATGACCTGTGTTATACAGGAGGTCAGAGTAGATTATCATCATGGTCCCTTCTGGCCTGGGAATCTATGTGCATTTACACAGAGGCAAATGCTTGTCTACTTTTCACAGATATATCCTGGAGGTACACAGGCATGTCCTAGAGGTAAACAGCCTTCATGCATACATGTTATTTTAAATGCATATTTAACTTATGCACATATCTGAATGTGTGCAGAAATGTACACCTACTGGGGACTGAAAATCAGACCTAGTGTCTCTAAAAGGGGCAATAAACATAATACCTGTATTTTCTGTTTTACTTGAAGACTATGTATTGAAAGTTTACAGAAAGTGTGTCATTATTCTGCAATATTAAATTACCTTTAGAACAAATACTGTTTGTATCTTTAAATTTCAAATACTTATAATAATGTAAAGGATGGCATATTACAGTCAGTATAGCTTGTACCATCCTGTATTAATATAGCTATAGGGATAAGTTAATGCTGGGTAAAGGGCAATGAAGAAGACTTTTACAGGTGTTTCAGGGGAGAGAGAAACACTAGATTGGCGGTAAGACCGTTAATAAATGAGGCTGGAGATTCCATTACTGATTGATTAGCCTATTGGACTGATTTTGTTTTTTTATTCTTCTTTAAGAAAGTAAAGAAACATTATGGATAATTAGTGCTTTTGAGTTAAAATAGTAATAATAAAAATAAGTAGGCAAACAAATACTTAGAAAAATGAGTAGTGCACAAATCAGCAAGTCCAGCTGACAAACTCTTTGAGGCCAAAGAGAACTGGGGAAGTAGAATTTGGGGATTGAGCGGGGAAGATTGTGGTACTGATCTTCAAAATAGAAAACAAGCAATTGTCAGACAGTGTTTCCTTACATAGTGAAATAATGGATGTTCATTGGTTTTCTATATCAACCTCCTCTCTGACCTTTTGTTTTACAGACAGACTCTCCTGTGGCTGCTCACAGAGTGACTGGACTGGGATGTTGGGACAGGGAGGGTCCCTGGTTGCTAGCACAAAGATGATCTGAGAGAGAGAGAGAGGGAGAGCGAGAGAGAGTGTGTGTGTGTGTGTGGGGAGGGGGAGAGGTCAGTGTGTAGCTTCACAGGAGCTCCATGCTGTATGGTTGTTTGTTCAGGGCCAACCTGTGTGAGGAAGGGCTTAAAGAGATCCAACAAGAACATTTTGTCATAAGTGTTGGCGAGGCATCAAAATCTCAAGAGTTTCTTAAATAGATCTGACCACTTCCTCTTCACTGTTCTATTTTTTTTAAACGTGCTGATGCTGTATGCAAAGAACATGAGTAAGTCCCTCTTCCCTTGCATATGGCCTGTAGCATTCCATCCCAATTGGGTCCACCCACCTTACAGATGTCTTGCTGCCTATGGAGCCTAGATTTCCCCACCCCACAAGACGTGACTTTTAGATACAAGCAGGGGATCCCTTATAATTCACCCTTGTTTATTGTGTTTGCACTCACTTGCTGACTATTTGCAAAAATGTGAATAATTCAAAGAACGTTATGAATTTTTGCATGAAAGGTTATTCATCCAAGAATTGGTAACATTTACATGATTATTTTAAGGGTTTCAAACATCCAATCAGGATGCGAAAACATCTGATTTTAGGTGAACAATTCCATACCATGGACAAGAAACAGTCAATATTGTTCTGTGAATAGGTAGGAATAAATTTGTTTGTCAGAAATGGAATCTGTTCACAAACAGGAAAAAAGGGCGCTTTGCTGGATAGCTTATTCACATTGTATAATTTCTACACTTCTGTGTAGCTCTATGTATTTCCGTCTGTCTTAAAAAATACACAGAAACCTCTAGTGCCATAAGAGTTCACAGAGCATCCTCTTCATAACAACTGTAGGTCTCTGCAAGCAAACCTATGGTAAAACCCATGTGAAAACCACAAGCCTAGATGTTTCTACATATGTAGCTCACTCAGAGGCGCAATTGCTGCAGTTGTGGTTAGCCAGGTGTCACAGACCGAGTTGCTGGGTTGATTATAAACTACTCTGTCATACAGGGTTGCAGTCATATCTACAGATGTTTTTTCCACATCCCTTTGGCCAGGCAGCAGAATCTTCATCCAACATTAATGGAGCACCTCAGAAGTGGACAATGGGAGAAAGTGAGCGTCAGGTTATAAAACATGTTACCTCTAACAAGAGAAAAATAATAACACTTTATCCCCCAGTTACCTTTGGTTTTATGAACAACTAACTACTCTGAGCGAAATGGTGTTAAACTATTTCCCTCCCATTTTGAGGCTCAGACACACAGTACAAGTATGGATAGTGTGCCACATTGTACAGGTGTATACAACGGTGCACCTCTGACTCATTGTTTATATTTATATTTCCCTGCTTGGCCAAACAGCATTCACAGGGATGAGGTCTCTGAACTTGAGAAATTATTTCAATAATCAAAGCTGGTGTTGATAACTTATTTACTATTTATCTTACTTACAGTAGCAGCTAGAATCCCAGTCATGGACCAGCTCCCCAGTGTGCTAGGTGCAGCACAGAGAACAAAAAGCCCATCCCTGGGCTTACAACCTAAGTAAATCTAGGTAAGGGAATTTGTTTAAAATGTGATTTTAAATTTGATAGTTTGTCTCTCTCAAAAAACCTAATCAGAGATTTGCACCACAAGATGGCAATGTTGCACTAAATGCAACCTGTGCCTGAATACAGTTATTCACAACCCATAAGAGTTTTCAAACTGATGTTAAAACATGCAGGACAGAGCTGAGAAACTTAACATCTTTAGTGAAATTAGCTAAGGAACCTCTTTACCTTAAAACAAACAAAAAAACCCATCCCCAAACCAAAACAGATAATGCAGGGTCATTTTCTACTTCAGTACTGACTATAAATGTACCGTATGTATAGAAGGATTCCCAGTAGGGGATGACATGGTTTACAGAAGGTATCCAGCATTGGAACATAGTGCTAAATGGGAAAACGCTGGATTGATGTATTTGTTCTTTCTCCCTAGGCGTGACGTTGGGAATGTTACCTGCTTTTTAACTACTGTAGAGCCAGCAGATGGCGCTCAAGAGTAACAAAGCATCATTCCTGCATCCATTTCTATAGGACTGACTTCAAAAGCAAACAGATACCCCCACTTTCCACAACCCTCCCCTGCTGCGTCATCTTGACTTCCTTCTACCAGCACCTATAATTCAGTGAGGCACATAAAATCTCTTCCTAGGATGTTAAGTTTTGCCCTATAGAATCAGTTCTTGTGCTGTACTTGCTGTCATGGTCTTTACTAATCTCTCTCCTTCTCTAATCCTGTGGGTCTCCAGCTGTGTACGTTGACTCTGATTTAACAAAAGATATCTATTTTTACATCTGTCTTAACAGCCCCTCCACCCATTCCCTGTTTTCTCTCCTCTTTTTACTGGTAGGGAATGGCTTACTCTAAATATCAGGTTTAGAACATCTAGACTTTCAAAACTACAGGCAGATATCCTGCCAAGGTCAAGTCAGACTCTGCCGGACAGATTATCCGCTGGCAGACATCTGCAAAGCTCCACTGACTCCACAATGGAACGATGGCAATTTATATCAGCTGAGGATTTGGCCTTTAGTATTTATCCTTGGGAAGCAGATACATTCAGTCCCATGCATTTTCAGAGGTGACCAAAGCAGTTCTGTGATTTATTGGGACCCTTATTCTGTTGTTAAAGAATTGCAAATTGTGCTTCCTACTGTGACTGATATTGTAGGGATCGGTCCTGGCTGGCAAGCCACCAGATGATTGTTCCCTATAAACCCTTTATCTAATCACAAGATGGGAAAGTAAAGCACATCCCCGTAGGATGGAAAAGTACAACACGCGCTGCGCTTCTGCTTTTCCACATGGGAGGAAGGGAAGGGGAGAGTCCCAAGGCCACCAATAGAAGGATAGTAAATAGAGTTGTGAATCATGCTAATGCTGTAGGAATGCTGTAACTGAAGATAATAAAAGGGCTGCCACGTCTGACGACGGGGCGCCTTCCTGAGCAAACAAGCTGTCTGTGTCTGGTTTCTTCCCGCATCTGGTGACCCCGACGTGATTCCAGCCCTCCGTACCCACAGGCTGGTCGAGCCGTGGTGCACCGGAGTGCGTCTTCGCACTCTCTCGTGAGTTTGCGGGGGGATTTATCCGTGCAACAGAAGGCTCATGCGAAAGAGCTGGTTCAATTACTCAAGGTAACCGGTCGCACGACAGCATCGCAGCGACAAGTGGAGGAATTGCTCCACGCAATAGAGGTTAAATGCCCTTGGTACCCCGAGAGAGGGTCTCTCAAGGTTTCTGACTGGCAGAACGTGGGCGAACGGCTCCTAAGGGAGCCACGAGCGCCCATCCAACACATCTTGCTGTGGCAACATTGTGCAGAGGCAATCGGGCGTTTGCGGAAGGAGGCGCCCCCTCTTGCCTCTCCCACCACTACTCCACCTCCTTCCTATGCCATGGAGGCAGGAACCCCTTGTTCTGCGCCCGTGGCGACGGCCCCCAGCCTCACCCCCCGCGACTCCTCGCTGCCGTCGCCACCCCTTCCGCCCTCGCCGGCTCAGAGCGCGGTGCAAGCAGCCCTCCAGCAGGCGATGGTGGCAGGCGCTTCTCCCTTGTTGGAGGAGTGGGAGGGCGAACTCCCAGCCCTCTACCCGGTCACTTATAGCACAAACACTCAGGGAGAGGCAACCGCCACCCATCACCCATTGCAGTATGCGATTATTAGTGAGCTAAATAAAGGGGTCCGCCAATCTGGCCTCCGATCTACTTATGTGGAGGGTCTTATCGAAGGGTTAGGCAATACTTATGTTATGTTGCCAACGGACTGGAAACATCTGTTCCGAATGATTTTATCCCCTGCCCAATATGTTGTATGGGACAGCGAGTTCCGGGCTGCGGCATTGGCCATCTCCTCTGCGGATAACATTCCCGACCAAATATATGGGTCGGGTGCATTCGCGGAGGTGATGGCACAACTGCAGCTCCCGGCAGCGTCCTTTAAACGCACCGCACTCTCCGTTATGCGGGCGTTTCGGGTAAGCCCTTTATGGGTAAGCCCTTATCATCCTTCACTAGCATCAGACAGGGGTCTTCTGAGCCTTTCCATCAATTTGTGGATCGGTTAAAAGAAGCCATTGCCCGGCAAATCGGCAACCCAGAAGCCCAAGAGGAACTACTCCGCCGACTGGCGGCTGAACAAGCCAATGCTGATTGCCGCCACATCCTTCAGACAGTCATTCATCGCGCGCAGTACTCTCTGGCGAACATGATTCAGGCTTGTGCCGAAGTGGGGACACAAACCCACACCATGGCGTTACTTGCCGGCGCCTTGCACACCGGCAGCAAGCCTCTAGGTAATTGCTTCAATTGTAATAAGCCGGGTCATTTCCGCCGCGAGTGCCGGGCGCCGGGAGGAGGGGCCAGCAGAGACCGAGGGCGACCACCGGGAGGAGAAGGTGGAGGGCGCCCAAATAAAAAATGTCCCAAGTGTAACAAAGGCTTCCACTGGGCTAATCAGTGCCGCTCTGCCCCCTCGGGAAACTCCCAGTTGGGCCCCCCTCGGGGCCCGGTCTAACCGAGGGAGGAGGCAGTTCCCCCCCCCCGCCACCTCTGGCAGTGCGGGCATCGATTTGGAAAACGCACAGGACATGAGCTCTCAGCTCCCCGGAGAAGTACTCCTGATGCCCACTCAGCTTTGGGGCCCCCTCCCTCCCGGAACGGTGGGGCTCGTGCTCCCCCGCTCCTCTGCCCATTATAAAGGCATTATGACTGTCCCAGGGGTAATTGACGCTGATTATAGCGGCACCATCTATGCCCAATATTGGGGGCAGCTTCCGCTGTCCCTTAAAAAAGGGGAGTCCTGGTCCCAACTGTTGTTGCTCCCTTATTATTGTCCTGCAGTCTCCCAACAGGAACGTAAAGGAGGATTTGGTTCCACGCGTGCCGAGCCCCTGCAGCCCCGGGCCGACAATAGAGTGGCAACCGACGCAACTTATCATCCCCAGGTCGCCGCCGTGATTCAGCACATACACGTCCGTAAGCCCACCTGCCTTTATCAGATTCACGGTAAGGTCTTGGCAGGGCTCTTAGACACCGGGGCTGACGTCTCCGTGATCGCAGGCAAGGAGTAGGACCCCTCCTGGCCCTCCGAGGTGGCCCCCTCGGTATGGGGTGTCGGGGGCAGCCAAGCCTCTAGACGGAGTAGCAACTGGCTACCAGTGGTAGACCCTACGACGCAGCAAACAGTGGCCCAAATTAAACCATGCATTCTTCCCATAGAATTTAATTTGTGGGGCCGGGATCTCCTTTCTCAACTAGGGGCTACGCTTGTTTTACCCTGAACTCATGCACCCATATCATAACCATTATTATAGCGAAAGCTGGACTGAGTCTGATATTTATGCGGCCTTTGTTACCCCCCTCCTTAACGAAGGGGTCCACTGTTCTGACTCCAACCCGGGAGCACAATATGCCTATAGACTAATATGCCACCCCAATCATCGTATCCGGTTGTTTGTCTGGCGCTCCCTTTCACGTACCTCCTGCCTTGCAGTCTTACGCCCATTTCTCTGCATTCGACAAATAGGAGGCCGTTTTGAAGTATATTTTGTAACCACCAATTCTAGCCACCCGCCTGCGGCGTTTTATGAGGCTGAATATAGCGAGGACCGTGATTGGTGCCTAGCCTTAACTGCCCTAAATCCCAACTGGGAGCAGCTGGACCACCTATATCGTGAATTTTTTCAATTTTTTAGTTAAATTAATCTAGTTTGTTTTTACATGGCAACTACTCCCACTGCATTAGCCCTCACCTGGAAAACGCACTCCCCTGTTTGGGTGGAGCAGTGGCCCCTACCCGCCGAAAAGCTGACCGCACTCTCCGCCTTAGTTCGGGAACAGTGCGAAGCCCGACACCTTGAACCCACCACCAGTCCCTATAATACTCCTGTTTTTGTGATAAAAAAGAAATCAGGAAAATGGCAGCTATTACACGATTTGCGAGCCATTAATAAAATCCTAGAACCCATGGGCCCCCTACAATGTGGTGCCCCAAATCCCAATCTTATCCCACAAGGCTTCCAACTGGCCGTGATTGACTTAAAGGATTGGTTTTTTTCCATCCCTCTTCAGGAGCAAGACAAAAGGTACTTTGCCTTTACTGTCCCCACTCTTAATAATTCTCACCCAACTCATCGCTATCAATGGACCGTTCTTCCCCAGGGCATGCTTAACAGCCCCACCCTGTGCCAATACTATGTGGATACTGCTCTGTCTTCTTTTCGACAATTTTTCCCCTCTCTCCTTGTTTACCATTATATGGATGATATTCTGGTTGCTGCCCCAGTCCTCCCACAGGATTGGCTTAACCAGCTAACCTCCTCCCTTCGGACTTATGGATTGCAAATTGCCCCGGAAAAGGTCCAACTCCATGAGCCGTTCCAATATTTGGGCCATAAGCTTCAGGCTGCCTATTCCACTCCGATCCTTCCCTCGCTACAAATACCTAACCCGGTCACCTATGTGGTCCTACAACAACTTTTGGGGGCTATCAATTGGTTACGCCCCTATTATCAAATTACTACCAGTAACCTGCGCCCCCTCTTTTTGGCCCTTACCCAGGGCACTCATCCCTCTGATCTCATCGCCCTCTCCACCGAACAATTGGCCATTTTAGCCAGGCTTAACCAGCTCCTGGCCCACCATTGGGTGGACCGTGCCTGTGACAATGTACCACCGAAATTAATTTGTCTCTGTGACACCCTACAACCCTGCTCCATTGTGGCTCAAGATCCCGGTGTTTCCCCACTGTGGATTCTTGAATGGCTCTACCTCCCACATTCCCCTCCTAACACCTTGTCTCCTCTGGAGCTCATGATCACCCAATTAATTACCAAGGGCCGGCACCGCTGTCGTGCCCTTTTCGCATTGGATCCCGTGGAAATTGTTCTCCCGCTCCCGCTGCGCGGTACCGAGTTAGCTCTTGCTTTCTCTGATGCCCTCCAACTGGCCCTGGCCGGTTTTGTGGGCTCCCTTTCCTATCACACTAATAAAGACCCTTGCCTGCATGCCATTCATCACATTCCCACTGTGTTTCGTAATCTTTGCCAGCATACCCCAATTGTTGGTGCTCTTACGGTCTTTACCGATGGCTGTTCGACCCGCGGTGTAGTCTCTTGGCGTAGTGGTACGCAGTGGCATTCGCGTTTTACCACTCCCCAAACGAGCCCTCAACGGGCAGAACTTGCTGCCCTTTGTTTAGCCTTTTCTCACTTCTCCACTGTCCCCCTTAACGTTATTACAGACAGCCTTTATGTTGCTAATGTTGGTACCGCTATAGCTGGTAGCTACGTGACCCCACTCATGGAACAACCACTCCTTGCCCTCTTTCTTACTCTCCAACAGCTTTTGCGCTCCCGGTCTCACCCGTTTTTTATTGCACATATTCGTAGCCACCTTCCCCTCCCTGGGGTCTTGTCTGAGGGCAACGCTTATGCTGATGCACAAGTGCGTATTTCCTGGGTTCATTCCCCTACCTCCAGCCACGCCTTTCATCATCAAAATGTTAAAGCCCTCGCTCAGGAGTTCTCCATTCCCTTGGATGAAGCTAAGGCTGTTGTCCAACAATGCCCGCAATGTTCCTCCCTCCGCTCCTACCCCCCCACCGGCATTAACCCCCGCGGTCTCGGCGCCAATCAGCTTTGGCAAATGGATGTCACACGTTTTCCCCCCTTTTCCCTGTGGAATTTTCTTCATGTTACCATTGACACCTATTCCGGTTACCTTTGGGTCACGCCCCACAAAGGTGAACGTGTTCGGCACGTTATCAACCATTTTGTCCGTTGTTTTTCTGTTATGGGCATCCCGGCCAAGCTAAAAACGGATAATGGGCCAGCTTATTGCTCTCAGCAATTCGCTGCCTTCTGCTCCCGTTGGGGCGTCGTGCACACCTTTGGCATCCCCTACAATTCGCAGGGCCAAGCCATCGTTGAGCGCGCCAACCGCACCCTGAACACAGCTCTCCTCCAACAAAAAACAAAAGGGGGAATCCCGCCCACATTGCTGGACAAGGAGGAGTGGTTAGCACATGTGCTCTATACAATCAATCATTTAAATCTTGTTTTTGATGGTACCCATTATATATCCCGTTTACAGAAACACTTTCGGTGCAAGGAAGAACTCCCCGCCCCTAAAGTAACGTATCGACAACTCCCTGGAACAACGTGGAGTGCCCCAGTCCCCTTGATTACCTGGGGGCGAGGTTATGCAGCCGTCAACACACCTGAGGGGCCTGTGTGGGTCCCAGCCCGTTACATCCGTCCGTGGAAAGAGGACCCCACAGGGGGCCCGCAGCATGGCGTGGCACCAGGGTCTTAACAATCCCATTCCTGATTTCAATCAGTTATTAACAACAACAGTTACGCTGTCTCAAGGACGGCGCCGCGGTACTCCCAATGCACCAGTGACGTGGGGACAAATAAAGTCCCTCTCACAGCAAGCTGAGCGTCTGCTGGAACAGCAAGAAAAGGAGAAAACCCCAGAGAATTTGTTAACTGCTCTTATTGCTTGCCTGAATGCTAATTCTTGTGTGATGTTATGTATAATGATATTTGTCTCCTATTGCACCACTATGGGTGCGAAAAGGTTAATAACATGTGTTGTTTTAACATCTCTGATCATTCTCACGCTGTAAATAATCAGCTTGCGCAGATAAAAAACCTAACTGCTCAAATTCAAATTCACAACGATCCCTTCTCTTCCTGGTGGGATTGGCTGTCTAACTGGCTGCCAGGATGGGGCTGGTTACACCAATTAATAACCTATGGGGGACTCTGCCTTTTACTTCTCATATTTACCTGTTGCAGTATTCAATGCGTCCCCTCCCTGGTTTCCTTGTGTACCCAGGGTTGTCCGTGGGCCAAACAAAAATATGTTCCTTATCCTTAAAAACTAAAGGGGGAGATGTAGGGATTGGTCCTGGCTGGCAAGCCACCAGATGATTGTTCCCTATAAACCCTTTATCTAATCACAAGATGGGAAAGTAAAGCACATCCCCGTAGGATGGAAAAGTACAACACGCGCTGCGCTTCTGCTTTTCCACATGGGAGGAAGGGAAGGGGAGAGTCCCAAGGCCACCAATAGAAGGATAGTAAATAGAGTTGTGAATCATGCTAATGCTGTAGGAATGCTGTAACTGAAGATAATAAAAGGGCTGCCACGTCTGACGACGGGGCGCCTTCCTGAGCAAACAAGCTGTCTGTGTCTGGTTCCTTCCCGCATGATATCAGACAGGGAAAGAGGACTCAGGAGGAAGTGGCTGGGTCTGTCTACATCAATGCATTCATAATACTTTAGCAGCATGGCAATGCTTGTGCAAACCTGTACACTTTCATTTATTTACTGCCCCAAAGCTTTAACAACACAAGAGCACCAGGATTAATATACCAGCTAATTTGCTGGCTCAGCAAGTTGTAATAAAAGTATAACTCACAGGATCCAGGTGGGAGCTGTTTTTCAGCAGCATAGGAGTGGATCTGATCCATGGTGCTAAGGAGGCTGAGAAGAAAAGATATAATGCATTTCACTCCAGAGCCAGCAAATTAGCTGAAATGTTAATGAAACCACTGATGCAGTAACACATGACTTAACTTGACCAGGTGTCCCTGTTTCCAGGTCAGTTTTACAAAATATGGTGCCTATGCACAGCCCTGACCCTTCCTTTGCACCACAACATGCATTCTATTTGTTTCTACTTTTGAAACTCTTATCTCCTTAAACACAACAGAGCTCAGTCAGATCTGTGACTCCACTGTCTCATTTCAAGTGCTGTCTGTAACAGGATGGCCTGCCTTTTTAAGAGTCAGTCAATCCTGTGTAATTAGCCCTGCCACACCTGTGCTGTGTGCTGGATTTAGGAAGAGTAAAACCCATCTGTTGAGGGCTGACTGAGAAGAAAACCTGCTGCTGGTGGCCAGAAGCCTCGCTGAAGTCCAGGAGTTGACTGTGACTAACTAGAGCCCTTTGTAAGAGTGTGGGTCTGGGCTGGATGGCTTGCTGAGTGTATTAGAGCTCAGGCAGAGTCAGAAAGGCTGTTGCAGCTGGGAGATGTATGCTGAGCCTAGCTGGGCTGAAGATTCCTCTGTGCCTTGCTTTTGTTGGGGTTTATGGAGAGGATTCCATTACTCTGGAAGGGGGGTGGGGGCACTCTTGGAAGTGGTGTGGCTGGAGGGCCAAGCCACTCCTATGGCTGGAGTAGGGCAAAGACTGCTGGGGGCAAACTAAGGCAGAGCTCAGCAGTGCTTGGCCTTGCTGTAAGGGGGTGCTCTAAGGCTATGGTTCTTGTAACACTGCCAAAACTCATGGGTTTGTTGAAATGATTTCAGTCTCCATTTTGAAATAAATTCTGCCCCAACTGTGCAGGCCAGCCTGGGTTGGCAAAGTGTCTCTGGAAGTGGTTTTTAAGGTTGGTTCTAGAGGAGCATTTCACTACACTGCCGATTCAATAGCAGAGGCAGGGCATTAGATGGGTGCTGTCATGGAGTTCAGTCCCCAGATTTAGGACTTCATTAACAAAGGTTTACAAAACCTAACTTAGAAAAAATGCTGTTTTTTTTTAGAAGCAGCCTATTTTCATGTAACGAGTCCCCTGCCGTCTTCACAGGCCAAGCAGAGCAGCAGCATGCTGCTGCATGAATGCTCCAGATGGTGAAAGTGACTCATCAGCTTTCAAGTCTGAGTCTGTGAAAAACAGAGCAGGGACAAAAATACCTGTGGCCCAATCCTGAAGACACTTCTATTCATGCATGACTTTACTTACCTGACTAAGCCCATTGACTTCCTTGGGAATTATTCACATGAGTAATGTTACTCAAACGCTTGTTTGCAGGACTGGGATCCTTAATGGTTATTAGTAAGTAAGGCCCCAGTTCCACCAAGGCTTATGAATATGTTCAACTTTACACACTATGTCAATGGGATCACTTGCAGTGAGTACTCCTCTGCATGGGTGAAAGTCCTTGCAGGATTGGGGCCTTAAGTAAAAAATAGACCTATGTATCAATCATGGCAACCTAAAACCATATTTAAGCAGTTGAAGTGGCCTGATTTTCAAAAGTACAATGTATCCACCAGCCCCATTGAAGTCTAAGGGAGCTGTGGGTTCTCGGTAGCTACCTCTGCTCTATCATGTGAAATATTTAGAATCCACAATATCCCTTTTTCTTCTCTCTTTACTAAGAAAAATATCTAATTACCTGGGGCTGGGTTATGACTAGCACTAATGCAGCTGTGCAGGAGAGTCAGATGGGGCAATGATCCCTCCTTTACTTACAGGGACACATTATAGCTATGGGTATGGAAGTGAAGGGGCTGCACAGCAGATATAATTCCCACCCCTAGCAGCAAGTGGTCAGGGAGGGGTTCTGTTCTCCTGACATGCCAGCCAAAAGAACTGTGGGGAAACTCTGTAAACCCACCAATGTGGAGCACCTCCTCATGATGTGACCCACCATTTCAGCAATTCTGCCTAACTCCCTTCTTCAGTGGTCTAGTGTGGTGAGGACTTGACCCTCCAGTCAGACCAGGCTGTATTTCTACCCCTTCTGGGGTAGAGACATTCAAAACAAGAGATGTCCAATGGAATAATGGCAACTAACATCTTTCACCCCACCTGGGCTCCTCTTCACTCTCACTCCTTTTCCAGAAAAGCTGTTCCTACCAGGGCTGCTTCCCTGAAGTCCTTGCTCCTTTTTCAACCCCCACAGCAGCGGATCCAGGCACCAGCACTCCAAGCACAGGCCTGGGGCGTCAAGCTGCGGGGGGCACCTTGCTGGTCCCTGTGAGGGCGGCAGTCAGGCAGCCTTCAGTGGCTTGCCTGCGGGATGTTCGCTGGTCCCGCGGATTCAGTGTACCCACCGCCGAATCCGTGAGACCGGCAGACCTCCCGCAGGCATGCCGCCAAATCCGTGGGACCGGCAGACCTCCTGCAGGCAAGCCGCTGAAGGCAGCCTGACTGCCATGCTTGGGGCGGCAAAAAAGCTAGAGCCGCCCCTGAATGCCCAACACATGAGTCAACACCACTCTTGTAGTTTTTCCACAGTTTTCCCTCTAACTGTCTCCTGACAAGCCCTTCCCACAAAGAAGGAACTGCAACCCACCTTTCTCCCGGGTCTCCTTCCTTTAAACTCCGCCCTAGGCCTGATCAGTGTGTCAAAGGAAAACTAGTAGAGCTCTCTGGCTCTAGTTAACTCCTTCTCGGTCAGTGGGGGTGGAAATATACCACACTCTGAACACTCTAACTGAAGCACAGTGCCTCCTGGGACTCCCTCTGGGTCGCATAGCATAGTAAGGCCCTGATTCACTGCACATGGGCACAGTGCCCTGCTGAGTTCAGTGAGGCTCTATGTGGGCACATAAATGGCAGGATTGGGCCCTAAACTCCTCAGCATGAGTAAGGGTGGCAGAATCAGGCCCATGCTATTGTGATTCTCTAATTATATCAGTTCATGCAAGATTTTTTGAAAAATATGTTGAAAGTGTCACAAATACTTAGTTTGAAAATGGAACCGTAGAAAAGCTGGAAATCCTTCAGGAGAGAGAGAGTGTGTGTGTCTGTGTGTGTTTGCAACGTCATTTCATTCTGTTCCCAGGTCCTAAATATTTCCAATCCTTTTTAAATGACATTCCCTATTTGACCCATAGTCCAACAGTCCATGTTTCCTGCTCGGATACAGAGACTGTAGCAGATATACAAAACTAAACCAGCTGATCGAAGAGTTCGAACAACCTTTTCTTGATGTGCGTGGGAATCTGATCCAGCTGATGTCACTAAGTTCCTCTCTGCTTCTTGTCTCTCTGTTCCTAAGGTGCAGCCTGGCATTAATTCCCAGAGAGTGCATGCCTCTCTTTGCAGTGTGCGAAGATGTCCTTGCCAAAGAAGGTGCACTTATAAGAGATTTAAGGATAAAGAAAGAAACTTGCACCAGGTTTCTGCCACAGGGCGTCTTTCTTCATTGCACTTCAAGAGCAGCAGACTGAGGAAGTGGTGTCTGTGTGAGTGAGTGAGTGACAGACACTTGTAGTCATTTAATGAAACAGAGCAATGCCTCATAAAACACAATATGATGCCCCCAGGAAAGAGGCATCTGCAATCTGTCTAACAAGTGCTCATTCAGTACACTACACTACACAGTGTTCATTTTGTGTCATTTCCCAAATTGTGATGGACAAGGATATATATTTCCTCTGAGGGAAAGGAATAATTCAATTTACAGACGTTTAGTGTAAAGCACTCCAGAAACCAGAGTAGAACAGCTGTCTGTTCTATCTGTACCAATTTAATTTAATTTAATTTAATTTAATTGAAAAGAAGGGGGGGGCACTACAGAGAGAAATGTGTAGAAAAGAGGAAGGGCCATAATCCCATACAGTGCTGCGGAGTACATGCGATACTATAGGTGCTTTAGGGTAGGGATGTAGCAAGCTGGTGTGTAATGGTTGGGCTGAGTGATAGTTTAGTTGGCTCTGATTACAGACCGTCTTGCTCTCTGGCCTTCCTACTGTGCCCCTTCCTTCCAATTTGTCCAAAATACGGAGTCTCATACCTTGCCTGCCACTGATAATATCCACTCCCTCTTTGAATCTGCCCACTAGTTTTCTCTTACTTTCTGCATCAAATTAAAGCTCATTGTTCCAGTTTTCAAGGCTGTACCTATTCCAGCCACTTTTCTATCTGTGCACCTCTGCTAGTGTTAGCAACAGTGGAAGCTGAATGTAGGCAGGGCAGAGGAAACTGTGATATAGACTAGATGGAATGGCCATAAAAACACACTAAAGCTCCCACCTTTGCTAGCATTGGTGGTAAATTACAGTTATGAAGTTTGCTTGTGTGGAAAAGTTCCTACACCATAAATTGCACAAACTGGATCAGATACACTAAGAACCACTTGAAACCTTTGCTCATTTTGAGAATCAAATATTGGCTGGAATCAATAGTGTACGGGGGTTGGTGTTCAATGATGGAAGATGTCTTGGTATTGTTTTGAAAGCAGAATTGGAAGTAGCTGTGTTGGAAGTCTTGTGAATTTTATTAATGAAATATCCAGCCTAATTGTGCAGACTCCAAATGAGACTGGGTCTGACATTACAATACATTTTGAAAATGGCATCTCCTTGGTTAGGCATTGAGAAAAAATATGCAATGCCAATGAAGAAAGGAATTGCCATAGCAGATCAGAACAGTGGTCCCTACAATCTTGTATCTTGTTTAGAGCAGTGGTCAGCGCCGGGCACTTTAGGTGCAGGAAACTCTGCAATAGGCAGCTATGGAATAACCTGTCCATTAGAAAAGTGTGATGGCATCCCCGGGTGCAGCCTGAGACTGTGGGACCGCTGTGCCCACTTAACTCTCCAGCCTGGGCCGTCTCTCACAATGCTTTGCTGGTGATGAGCAGCAAACTCCTCCAAGTGCTGTTATCACTCAGCACAATCACTTGTGGAGCCCTACACCCAGCAAGATTGCATGAATGGTCCCAGAGCCAATCATGAATCACACAGAGAAAGGCACCAGTCGAATCCCCCCAGCTCATAGCCTTGTACCTCAGGAATATACCGTCTTGCACTACACAAGTCTAAGCTCAGTGTAAGCTTATTAATTGGTTCACCACTTTATTAATGGAAAGTGAATATACACCAGCCTTTATAAACCTGAACAGATTTACCAAACATTTCAAGCAAACTCACGGGTGAAGATAAACACTAAAACAAATTTGACTGTAAAAGTTAGATTTTAAGTGACTATAAGTGATGGGCAAAAAGTCAGTTAGCTACCAAAGAAAACAAAATAAGTGCACAATCTAAATCTTAAACCTTTAAGACACTAGTCAGTATTTAGATAAAGCAGTTTTCTCACCCCACGGGATGTAACAGTTTATAATACACAGGTTTCACCCTTGAAACCTGGGCCAATCTCTGCTGGAGTCTTCAGTCGTCTGTGCATCCTTGTTGCTTGCAGCATAGGTGGAGGAGAGAAGGAAGGGTGAAGCTGCATTAGGGTCCACTGTGTTCTGTTTTATACCTTTTATCCATGTGCTTAGAGAACACAAGTCCAGGCATGTCTGGTGGGCATTGCTGAATCACAAGGTGAAGCAATATCCCCGGTGTGTCTCCTGTGAGCAAGTCATTGAATTGTAACTCCTTGGTTGGACAATGTCTGTTCAGCACCCACCTGGGTGGTGGTTACCTCCCTTGTCATTGTCTCTGGAGAGCTAGTATCTGAGCACTTCCCAAACCCATAGTATATTTTAGTGAATACCCTACAACACAACTCTTATAATTTCATATGCATTGATGATATATATATTTAGATAGAACCATGGCTTTCAGCGGATCATAACCTTTCCCCTGATACCTCACATGGCCTGCTTTAATGCAGTATCGCAATTATATATATATAATGAATATGGGGGTTACAGGATGCACTCCCAAAGTATAGAGTGTCACAGAAGTTTCTTATTAACCCTCATTAGTTAGAGGTTGGCTTATGCCCTGAAGCATGAAGGGTTTTTATTTCTTTTAAAACGGAGTGGTTTTTGTTGAAGTTCCTTGCTATTTTAACACTGTATGTTGTCATCTATATAAGTTCCCAGTTCTTTTTTTGGAATCTTGCTAAGCTTTTGGCCTCAAAGATAGTTTGTGGCAATGAGTTCAATAGGCTAATTGTGTGATGTGTGGAAAAAAATATTTATTTTGTCAGTTTTCTATTTCCTGCTTTTCATTTTCATTATTCTTATATCATAGTAAGTTCGACTAGATGTACCCAAGTCTCCTCTGTATCCTCAGACTGTAAAATGGCATTTCCTAGCTCATTGTTAATTATTCTTTTTTATTATATTTAAGACACTTAAATGCTTTTGCTCTGCTCTGTAATTAGATGCAGAGATTAGCCTTTCATACTGTACTGCAGTTTTCTTCTAACAGTGTTAAGACTTTGCATTTAAATAAGGAAATAATTCTCATAACTTTAACCACTTTTCTTTTTCTGTGTTTCTTCTTATTTAGTGCTAGAATTATTATTATTTTTCTCTTTGAATGCATGGATATTGTGCCAAGAATCATTGTATCTCGTATACGTGAATGATTATAATAAGAGTCCAGAAACAGTGGATAGTACTTTGATGTTGTCATAAACAGATAGTTAAGGGTTAATGTCTCTTTTACCTGTAAGGGGTTAAAAAGCTCAGTGAACCTGGCTGACACCTGACCAGAGGACCAATAGGGGGACAAGATACTATCAAATCTTGGTGGAGGGAAGTCTTTGGTTTGTGCTCTTTGTGTTGTTGTTGTTCGCTTTCAGGACTGAGAGGGATGGGACATCAATCCAGGCTCTCCAAATCTTTCTGAATCAGTCTCTCATGTTTCAGACTTGTAAATAATTATCCAGGCAAGGCATGTTAGTCTTATGTTTGTTTTCTCAACTTGTAAATGTTTCTTTTTGCTGGAAGGATTTTACCTCTGTTTGCTGTAACTTTGAACCTAAGGCTGCCCCCCCCCTCCGGTCTATAGGAATCTGATTACCCTGTAAAGCTTTTTCCATCCTGATTTTACAGAGATAATTTTTACCTTTTCTTTCTTTAATTAAAAGCTTTCTTTTTAAGAACCTGATTGATTTTTCCTTGTTTTAAGATCCAAGGGGATTGGATCTGGACTCACCAGGGATTGGGGGGGAAAGGAGGGGGATGGTAAATTTCTCCTTGGTTTAAGATCCAAGGGGTTTGGATCTGTGTTCACCAGGGAATTGGTGAAGTCCCTCAAGGCAACCCAGGGAGGGGACAAAGTTTTGGGGGAACAGAGAGTGCCCCAGACACTGGAATTCTGGGTGGTGGCAGTGTACCAGAGCTAAGCTAGTAATTAGGCTTAGAAGTGTCCATGCAGGTCCTCACATCTGTACCCTAATGTTCAGAATGGGGAAAGAAACCTTGACAGATGTAGTTAACTGCAAGGTTATGCAATTGAACCTAAAACCAAGAGTTACAGCAGCACTCAGATCTGGCTTCTGAGGGCAGGGACTATCCTCCTGTTCCGTGTTTGTACAGCACATAGCACAAAGGAGTCCTGGTCTGTGATTAGGATCCCTTGGCACTATAATCATTGATTGGCAACCTGTATTGACTTTGAGGCTGATTTGATGGAAACATTCCATGAAGCGCTTGTCTTTTTCTCAGTTCTTTATGTATTTGCCTTTCCTCAGTGAGTCTTCGAGTGAGTGGATACATTTGTTCCAATGAACCTTCTAATGGGACACTGTGGATTTTGTGGTCATGTGGCTTTGGCATCACGCATGAGTGCAGAACAGTGATCCTCAGATGGTTAGAAGACCATGGACTTTGCAGTGTACTACAGAGTGATTGTACATAATGTTTTCTAATTTTGAGGATCTAGGTAATTTATTTATCTAGGGGCCTATATGGATACCATAATATCTGGGTACCAAAGTACAAAGTGTCTGTAATAATAGGATCCTCTAGTAGCTGGCCAATGTAGAGGATAAAAGCCCTTGATATTGGTATCACCAGCATCTTCTTTGCTATGGTGACAGGGGGCTGGGTTTCTGGAACACAAGGTTTTAAGCTCCCGTGTAGCCATGGAGTTGTTATAACTCTTACCCTTTTCCCAGCATAAATTACTCAGCTCAGACTGTGATACTGGTACCATTGCTGTACGTGCGGTGGGGATTCTGGGCACACTGTTTATCTAGACATGTCTCACCTTGTGGATCTAAAATACACAAAAGGCATCTCTTGCTTTCTCTCCATGACCACAGCCATGGAGAGATCCAGAAGTAAGAGTACGAATAGAGGATCCTCATCCAAGGACCAGAGATAATCCAGCACTCAATGTGTATTCCACATCTGATTGACAGAATACCACACAGTGGCACTAACTAAGTGGAATTGGATAGGGTTCTTTTAAGCTTTTCATAGGCATGTTTCAGAAAGAGAGGTTATGTATGGGGAAGTAGTTTGTGAGATTATCTGCATCTAGCAATGGTTTCTTAAGCACCATTTAGACTACTGCATGTTTTAGGATGTGTGGTAAACTTCCCCTCTTAAAAAGTGTTAATGATATCTGTTACTAGCATCCCAGAGGCTCTCAACTCTCCTCCATCAGAGAAAAAGGGTGTGGATCACAGTCATAGGTGGTGGCTAGAATTCTGGCAGTGCTATGAATGCGACAAATTCTGAAATAAGAGGTATTGGGTTATTGGGCCTGTGATTGGTATGTAGTCCTTGGTGTCCAGTCAGGCCCTCTTTGATGTGGGCCGTCATCTCTGGCAAGTAGGCTGATCATTCCTTGCAGCAAGAGTCGTTGGGTTTTGGAGTCAAGTAGAGGTGTTCAGTGGAGCATGAATTAGCAGCTGCTATGGCAGCAGAAAAGTAGTCTCTCTTGGCCTCTTCCACAGTGTGGATGTGCATGCCCGAGAGACAAAGATTAGGTCTGAGGTTCTGATGGAGGTCACTGATTCTAATCCAGTTGACTTTAGATTGATGAGTTGCAAAAAAAGAGGGGAAAAGGTCTATGGTGCTGGCAGGTTATAAAACATTTGCACTGAAGTTAATCTCTGTATAGAGCATCTATTTCTCCTCAGTTGTATCTTCATCTGTATCTTAATTGTCCAGGGCCACTCGGAGGGCGAGGGGATAAGTGGGGCAATTTACCAGAGGCCCCAGGTCACTCAGAACTTGAGAACCTCTGACATTATAGGAACCTCTGACATTATAGGAAAATTATCCACACCTCTTTGTTTGGAAGCTGTTCCAGTTCACGTGTTATGCTGTTTAACTGTGGTTATACTTCATCTTACAGTTCAGAGGTGAGATTTGATCAGAGAAGAGTTGAACCATAGAAATATATAGCAAACACATAATGTCAACAGTGTTTAAGGTCCAACCCTTTCTTTTAAAATTCTTAATTGTCTTGTAACTATTTTGCATCAATAGCCTTCATTTTTCATTTTAAACACTGAGTAAATGAACAGAATATTATCACATGAAATGTACTTTGTGCAGTTGAAATTCCATAATAGAGTGAATGTATTGCATAATACGTCAAACGTTATGGAGTGTTAGAAATGACTGTGGGAAGAATCAGCAGAGACGAGGGATTCCATTGCATCCTCCTGTTTTAACCTCAGTAGTTGCAGCATCCAGAGCTGAAATGAAATAGGAAATAGTTGAAACACAAAGGGAAAAAAATATAATTTTCATTGAATTGATCTCAAAACCTTAAATGAAAATAACTTTTCCACACATAAGCTCGCAAGTCATTTAGTATGTCAATATTTTTTAAAAGTCTCTAGGAAGCTTCTCAAACCTTGGAATACTAGAAATAGTTCTCATGGGGACAGATTAATTAATAGCAATGATGATAATCATAGAAACACACTACATATGTCGAAGTTAGAGTACTTTGTGGTGTGGGAGGGAGGAAAGTATCATTATCTGATGACCAGAGTGCTGGTGAGGTGCCTGAGGATTCCACATATGTGTACTTTGTTGCTTTTTACAGATCCAAACTAACACGGCTACCCTTCTGATATAAAATATCCACTATCTCTGTTCAGCTGTAAAAATTATACTAATGTTAGGTCATTAACTACAGGGAAAAGCTTGGTACTGTACCTTACTTACTAAGGCTTCTGTTGAGTTTGTCAGTCAGTACAAAACATCTGGGTATTTCCATGCGAATGATCTCCCAGGCACACAGGCTGTATTGCTTTTCTTTCAGGAAAGCATGTATCCCCTGAAAGTATTGTTTCACTCTCCAACTGGTGTGCTGGAGGTCCTCACTTTCTGGGTTGGTTAAGTCCTTCTCCATCTGTGGTTTCAAACACGCCTCCAGCTGCTGAATTTGCTGGTAAAGTCTATTTTGGAACCTGATTATAGAAATCCCATCCCAGGTACTTTGGGTGAGGTTTTTGCTAAAGATGTTGAAGATCTCTTGGAGGATCTCTTGCATTGCCATCTTGGCATTATCCTTCTGGAACAGTGGGAGTTGGGAAACTTCCTGGGTGGGTTTGAAAGCTGTCCTTTCACGTATGCATTGTGAGGGGAAAATTCCGCTCATTTTCTTCAGAAGCTCCAAGCTCTCTTTGTTCATTTTGTTCTGCTGGAAGTGAAGCATGGTACAGAGCTGAGATGAGATTTCAATGGAGAAGAGCAGTGTGAGGCAAACATGCAGCAAACACCTGGAGGTCGTGATGATGTCTATACAGTCCTTTTCTTTGTGTGGAACCTTGAGCCTGGAGTTTGTTGAGGCTCCTATGTAGATTGTTGTGTCTTTCCTTCATGTCTCTGAATTTAAGTATTTGGTTGGAGAATGTTTCTTTGATCATTTTCTGTTTACAACATTTTCCTTCTTGGAGGTTTCAGAGTTTTTCTTTCTGTTTTTCTTGCTGTTTTCTAGTTTTTACTACGTTTCCTCCTCCTTTTTTGTGAAAGTGACCACCCATGACAGTACACAACCCTGCTAACTCATGCTGGATCCACACACATACAGCCTTTTTATCATACATTAATTTTTATAATATAAGAAGATCATCCACAATTCCAAAATGGTACGGAAAAGACCTCAAAGTCATCAGCCAGTACACTTCCTATTCATAAACTCCTTCATTTAAGAGACAGAAATAGTTTAGGAATATTTAAAGGTTGCTAGACATGGAGGAAGTAAATATGGGAGGAAAGAGTTAGTCCTGCCAGAAATATTGGCAAATCTCAACTTTAACCATTTCTTCCAATTTAGAAGGCACATTTAAAATGTAGACAGCACAAACCATCGGTATTTTCCTTCTGTGAAACCACAGGAGCTAGAATGCTCTGAGAAAATGAAACCTTAACTCATTGTTTATTTCCAGGTCTTTATATACATACTGTAGCTGATGAATAGTTGCAGTTGGAAAGTGTGAATATCATGTCCTGTTGATCACTCCAATAGTGACAATAGTGAAAAATGGAGACTAATTTATAAAACAGGATGAGCAATTAGTATAGTAACATGCTAGAGAGGTACCCACATGGATGACTATGATTTATAATGTGGTCAGAAGGAGGTTATGCAGAGAAGTCCCATTATGTATTTTTTACCAATTGTGTCCCTGGGATGAAAGAATTCAAATAATTAAAAAATAAAATAAAATTCAGTGTTCACCATTTTTGCTGGTTCCTTCTCTTTTAACATTTGCCTTCTCCTCAGTTTGGGCAGGAACATTCTTCTAGTTTATTTAATTCTCTTCACTTCCTGTGGTCACCTTTCATTGTCTGGTTCTCAAGCCCTAGCACAGACTTTTGTGCTGGAGTTTCCATCATGGCAGGGAAATGTGTTTTAATTCTAGAAGAAAACACTGAAATTAAATAAGAAAAATCACATGAAAAATCCATGAAAACATTTTTGTGCATACTAATTTGGTTAGAGTCTCCCAAGTCTTCCTGCACTTTTATAAGAAACTTGAGATTTTAGCTTCAAATTTTTGAAAGACACTCTGCAAAGCAGAGAAAATAGACTTACCAGAGCCACCAGATTGTCCTGGGTTATGCCCCCCATTCTCCCATGACTTTCCAGGGGTGTTGGGCATCTGTATTCCACACCAGGGTGAAATACCAGGGGAAGATGTTGCGGGGTACTGAAAGCAAATGCAGTATATGAATGAGACCATTCTTTTTGTCACTCTTATTACTTGAAGCTTTCCACCCCCGGCACCCAATGTTCAAGCCTGGGGCAGCCCTGGCAAGGTGGCTGTAATGGAACCACACTGACAGGGACTGGAAGGCAGGTCTGACTAGGCCCTAGAAGTGATGCAGCCACTTGGGTGCTCTGTGTGGAAAGATTTTGTGTTCTGTGCAGAAGCCATCACATCATCTATTTCTATGATGAAAGTGGGGCAAACTGTTTCCTCCTGCCTGCTAGTGAGATGATAAGGGTGAGCTTAAGTGGGGATGTATTAGTTGTGTTTTCCTCCCTTTTTATCTACCTGTGGCTGGCTTTCCCACAGGAAGACCTAAAGTCATAGATGATGGATAACATCACATAGCTCTTAAGAACATTAAAAGGTTCTTCTACGTAGCACAGCTTAAAAACAATGTGATGGAATGATTGTCAGGAGGTTCTCCTCTGCACTGTAGGGGTAATGAAGAAGTTAGACGTTGAAGAAGAGTTTGTATGGCTCCCAGGTGCAATATGACCAGATCAAGGCCCCACTCTACCCACTCCCCCGTAATTGAGCTTCCATTTCAGCATGTAGCCGTGGATATTCTGGTCCTTTCCATAAGAAGACACCCAGAGGAAAGCTCTATGTACTGGCTTGCTTGGCCGCAAGGCCAGGGCCACTGCTGCCTCTGACCGACAGTTTCATAAAGATGTGTTCAGCTATTGAGGGTCTAATCCTCCCAGAAGAAATGGAATATTTTCATGGTGTGACGTTCTGTACCTCCACCACTCAGGCAGTGCAGCTCCCCTCCCACTCTTAGAGCCATAACTGAGTCCCATATGCATATATTTGTTATAACATTGCATTGGCCATGAAGCATCACTTTATATTGCACATGTTACATTGTACATGTACATTATACTTAAGATCATATTTCCTTTTGTAAAGATGTAACCACCTTATGTAAAATTGAGCAAAATGCTTAAAACAGTTCAGGCACATTATGTGAGGAAAATATACACACTGAAAATGTGGTTACAGAAGTCTTTCCCAGGCCTATGTCCTTCAGTCCTGCATCTCAGGATATAAGATACTCTAGATATGCTATAAGCTGTACAAAGGGAGACTATCTCTACTATGTAAATAGGTGAAGTGGTCTAAGACATACTTGCTTTTCTTGGGCAAGACCCCACAAGTTCAGATGACATGTTTTTCAATTTTGCTCAGTTTTGCTGTGTAAAGAATGAAAACTGGCACCTCCTAGAGTAGAAAACCTCCCAAACATTTTAGAAACTAATTTACCATTACATTAAGTCACACATGCTGCCCTACCCTCTGTTTATAAATGAAAGCAGAATATAAGCAGAATAGCTGTACTGTGCTGAAAGCAGGTTGTGTGCTGGAAAGTCTCTATGCCTCTTGGACTCTGTCGTGCCTTTCTCTGCAACAGAATGGAGGGCTGCGGGTGTAGCCACTAGACAGGTCTGTGCTGCAGTAGGTGACAACCAACGTATGAGGTGTATAGGAACCCCATTTGTCTGTACCACAAGAGCACCAGTGCAGCTATTCCATGCCAACCCAGCAGGCTAAGGGGTTAAATATTCCACCCAAAGCAAGTTGTTTTAGATTTGTTGAGAGGTGGCACCATTTGGCCCCATGTGTTCTGTATTTCTTGCCTCATTTTCTTGCTAAGGATATTTGCATACCATAATCTTCCCCTTTCTCTGACCTAATAACTTCCATAGCAAGTTGTTTCTAATGTCATAAGCAGTGATGACATGTGGTAGATAAGCAGCAGTAGATGAACTTAAGATGTACAATGTATAGCATGTTCTCAAGCTTAAGAAAAAAAGCTCAAGTGTTCATTTGTTTTTAATCCTTATTTACAATCTTTTACCAAATTTTTCAAATGTATTTGAACACATTGGATTAGAATGAACAATCCTGGATCCTTGGATAATTAGGGTAGTTTAATGACAAATAGCAATGGAAACCAAGTGCTCCACCTAACAAAGCAATAACTTGGGAGTTCTCAGGACTAGGCAGATACAGGGCCAGAATAAGGTGTGGTGATCTTTTCCCCAAGTACAGGGTATCTATCTAGTGCTCAAGAGAATGTTCAATAGTGCAATCCAGATGCCCCACACTACTACATTGCCCAAGGAAATGTTGTTCACAAACAAGGGGGCAAAGCTATGCACCAGCTAATGCATTCCAAGTTGCTAATACATAGTTGTCATCTTCTGCACAGGGCATAATGTATGTGCGTGGCCATGAACTAAAAATGCTGCATGTTTGACTAATGGCAAAATTGTCAATTCCATATCCATGCCATCTTATTTTATCCTTTTGTCTGACCACTTTTCCTTGCCTAATTCTAAAGCAAAGATCAAGCAGAGTGCACGCTAACTGTTCTGAAGCACCAAGGCAAATCAGTTTGATGTCAAAACTGCAAAACCGATATGGAGTGAGGCTAACCCAGATAGGATCCCATACTTTATTGCATTCGATAATGTGCCACACAAGATTGAAAATGGTGGTATATTACACTATAATACAAACAAGTAGCATCATGGTTTTTATTTCCCAAACTTGGATGACTTGCTGAGGGGGGAAAATTGCTCTAATGAAAACACTAGAGGTTAGCATATAAAATGTAGACACTTTACTTTGACAGAATAGGCAGGAAAAACATTGGCCCAGCCAAAGCATAGAAGCAACTTGATGTAACCTCTCTTCAAGCAGGCCATTTTAACTCTAGACTTTTACATACTGTCTTCAGAGGTTTTATGTAAACTGCCCATCAGTAATGACTAAACTGGGAAAAAGCATAGGATAGAAAAAGCAGATGTAGATCATCCAAATAGACTGTTGTTGCCTAGTCTGTTGGCATCTACAGGAAACCAAGAAAGTCAGCAAGGCCAGAGGTGGCACCAACTCTTTTCATTAAAAAAAAAATCCCATTTTTAGACCTGCTCATGAGATTTTGGCTACTTTATAACTGGACCTGGAAGAAGCACACCTACTGATTTTTGGATCTGTTTTTGATTCTTAACCATGGAGGAAATTCATATCCCACCTGTCAAAAAGCACAGAAAGTGAAATACATATTTTTCTTGTGGTGGTTTTTTTTCACAATTTTTAGTGTCATTTTCTTCATGTTTATCGCTATATATTTACACAAGACACCCAGTTTACTGTTCCACCGTTTTGGTTTTGGGGAGGATGTTTTCACCATTCCACTTGACACTGTAATGTTTTTTGTCCTGCTGTACAGGGAGATTTCAGATTTCAGAATCAGGAAAGTGCCTTAAACCACTATTGCTTATTGCTAAGAGCAGCCAAGTCAGCAGGCCATAAAGTAGCCATGGAACAGCCTTAGCTTGACCAAGGCAGGAGGGAAGGGGGATTTGGGTGCCACAGAAAGGGCAGCTTGACCCTGTGTCCTTCTTGATAAGAATTGGGTTGAAGTTGCTGATACATGCATTTTAGAAGAGTAGGATGTGCCCTCAGGAATATCTATTAGGACCTCAAGGCTGCAAACTCTGGGAAAAACCCACACCTGGTTAATCAACAATCAGAAGAAAACCTCTTTCTTGACCACTGAAACTGCTTGCTTAACAAATTTTCTTTAAGGGACATGTCATTGTGTTACTAATGTATAAAATAAGGGGAAAAGTTTGAGATAGTGGGACTCTTCAGGATGGGACTCTCCCTCTGGATGCATCTTGCATTCCCCAGTGGCAGATGGGTTGCCGCTTAGCTTTAAGTGAAAGCACTCTTGTGTAGTCCTGGTTCTGCCAGCCATCTATCGGTCAGACAGCCGTGTCTCCCCAGATTTATTTTCTGACACCACCTCGCAGAGAGTAAAAGTTACCAAGAGCTTTGGGTTGTAAGAACCCCAGGTAACACTGCCAGCATCATAAAAACTGTTTCACAAAGCTAGAGATTTTTTAAAATGCCAAACGCTGTTGGGCTGTCCAGTCCATAAATACCTTTTAGAAAATAACAGATCTTCAAACTAGGTCTAAATAATTATCTTCTATATTTCCCTTATGCCTTCTGTTCATCTAACAATTATGGCACCACAACAAAATTCATGGCATATTTCCCACATCATTTCTTCTCTTTTTCCTCTCTCTTGGTCTGTGTCAAGCTTGCCTGTACTTTTCCTTTTATGGACAGCTTCATCTCCCTGTTAGACCAAAACTGTGCTAGATAACATGTAAGGGCCATCAAATAAACCCCTTTAATCCTAATTTCCCTCAAGGGACTTTCCAACCTTGGGGAACTTTGTGGCTAAAAGACAAGCTCATCTTGGCCTATATTCATCTGAATGTCTGACAACATGGCAATCCTTCAACACAATTCCTTACACAAAAGAACAATTTCATACCTAGCAAGGTGATTGTTTTCAAATACTTGACTGTGTATTCATGCTGGTGATGGTCAAATGCACAGATATTTACAGCATGTATGCAACTGACATTTGCAAAATAATGAAATGTTAAACTATCTTCTATGTTGAAACGTTATGATTTTCAAAGAGATATGCTAAATATGTGAATCAGAATGCATCGAGTCTCCCTATGTATAAATCTGTATGGTGTAAATCTGCTCCTTAAATATCTGTCAGATACTTCTTTGTATAATGTATGAGAAAATGGAAGTGCACTGATATGACAGACAGGACACAACACAGACTGACGTACAAGCAGAAGGACATAAATAGACAAGGCAGAGGTGCTATAGTTGTTACCTAAACACAAAAACTTACATAAGGTAACGAACCACCACAGGGTATGACAAAGGTGATTCTAAGTCACAGGAACAATGTTTTTCATGCTCATACTCACAGAGTAAAACATACTCTTCAGTCTAGATTTGTTTTCATTCAGGTCAAGGAAAAACATCAAAGAAAGCGCTTAACCCTGAGAGGCACTAACTGCTTCCTGCAAGGTCCTGAGCACCCTGATCTCCCACTGAACTAGTGGGTGCTCAGCACGTCTCAGAATCGGGCCCAAAGATTGAAGAAATAGAAATTTTCCATGACAGAGAAAACACAGTGACTGTAACATGCTGTATCTTAAGGACAAGATGGCAGCTGCATAGGCAGGGAGAAAATCTACTTGTAAAAGTGAAGTATTTAGAAAACAGCCTTTAATTTACATTGCTATGTGTAGAAAGAATAGTTAGAAATAATAGGCAAGATTCTGCCCCCCCACTCACACTGAGTAATACCTCACTCTCCTAACACTGATTTCAATGGGGGTTGCTTATGGGGTATTGTACTAGTCAACATAAGAGTGGCAGAGTCTGGCCCAACATGAGAACAATGGGCTAGATCCTCAGCTCAGGGAATGCAGCATGGCACTGTTGGCTGGCCCAATATCATTAGAAAAATCCAGATAAGCCAGAGTAGAAGTCAGTTACAGTGATTAGTGTAAGAGAGCCAGAGCCTGACAATAAAATTCATATATATATATCTGGAGAGAGATCAACACTCAGAGATCATCCAGAGCTTGGAGATGATAATAGAGAGACTCTGACTAAACCAGCCCTGATTACAGAATGGGCCCACCTGAGAAAAATTAGGTGATTTCAGGTTTAACTGCTGAGTGGGCCCAGCTGAGGAAGGGCTGGAGGAAAGAAAATGCTGGGAGTCAGAAGATGCCTGCAGGGTTTTGAGTGAGCAAGGAGGCACCTGGGATAATCAGGGAACAGATTTGGAGACCCAGAAGGGAAGAGAAGGAAAGAGGTGAGGGAGGAAGGAAGGAAGGAAGGAAGGAAGGAAATAGCGCAGGGAAAACTGCAATATGGGTAGAGGATTTGATGTCGCTGTGCAGTACAGGGCCCTGGGCTGTAACTCAGAATTGAGGTTGGGACTGGATTCCTCTACCAGCCCTAAAGAAGTGGTGTAGAAGGGAAGCTGAGCCCAGCAAGGGGGCTACAGGCTGAATGTGACCTTGCTGAAGAAGAGCTGTGAAGAGGGTGGAAGCTTTTATTTCTGTTAGATAGTTTTGATCTTTAGTTTGGATAGCTGACCCTGGAAGGAATGGGCTAAAGACTGTGCCTGGCTGGAGGGATGAATTATCTGAAAGAAACCACCACAGCCCCAGAGTGACTGTTGACAAGGGCTGCTACCCTACAAGGAGACTGTGATGCACATACACACTCTCACACACACACACAGTGCCACTGCCCATCACACATTCTGCACACACACACACACAAAGTGCCACTGTTCACCACACATACTGCACAAACACACACATAAACACAGTGCCACTACCCACCACACATACTGCACACACACACACAATGCCACTGTCCACCACACATACTGCACATACACACACAGTGCCACTGTCCACCACACACACACAGGGTCGGTGCTACCATTAAGGCGAACTAGGCAGTTGCCTAGGGCGCCAAGATTTGGGGGTGCCAAAAAGTGGTGCCTCCAATTTTTTTTTTTACAGCGGTTCCTCCACGAGTGCACAGTCGCTGCTCCACTTCTCCCGCCTCCCAGGCTTGCGGCGCCAATCAGCTGTTTGGCACCGCAAGCCTGGGAGGAGAATTAGAGCAGGGGCGGCGAGCTCGGGGAAGATGCAGAGCAGAGGTGAGATGGGGTGGGGAGGTACTGCACAGCTCCCAAGCAAGGGAGCTACCCTGGGGGGGGCACCTGAGGGCGGAGGGTGGGGAGCTGATGCAGGGCTGGGGGTGGGGGGAGCAAGGTGAAAGTTTTGCCTAGGGCGCAAAACTTCCTTGCACCGGCCCTACACACACACACACACACACACACAGTGCCACTGTCCACCACACACACTGCAGATAGACACACACACTATGCCCCTGTCCACTGCGCGCACACACACACACACACACACAGTGCCACTGTCCACCACACACACTGCAGATAGACACACACACCATGCCCCTGTCCACTGCACACACTGCACACATACACACACACCGTGCATGCTGCGCACACATCAACTACAACAAAAGAAACACAAACTACACACTCTGGAGACAGTTGGTTTGTTTCCAGGCTGCTTTTACTTACAAAGGTGCTGAAGTGTGATCTCTCTTCTTTTTCCGTGGGCAGAAACGCAATGGAGGAGAATCTCACATCCCTGAGCTGCCAGGTGGCAGTGGCAGGAGAAAAATGCAGAGCACTGAAATTTTAAAACACTCATAAATATTTCACAATGTGGGTTGGGGTGTCCAGGAGGACCCAAGGGAAGAGACTAGGGGGATAAGGGGGAGAGGAGAGTGGTGGTGCCAGAGTGCACTGTGGGACTGGGGGATTTAGAGACCCCGGCAAGGAGAGGCAGGGGTGGGTTGCAAGGCCCCACGGTGGCTGAAAAGGGGAACCCGGCAGGTTGGGGGGTAGCAGAGACTGGAGATGAGGAACCTCACACCCAGGGAAGGACTAGGGGAGTAGGGGGATGGTAAAGTGGGGCCCAGCAATGGAGAAATGGGTTAGAGGCAATTGGGGGAGGGGCGCTGAGGACGAGGGTTGGGAGAAGGATGTCGGGGGCAGGGCGCTGAGGGCGGGGGAGGAGGAGGTCAGGGGCAGGGCTCTGAGGATGGGGGGAAAAGGAGGGGGTTGGGGCGGGCTCATGGGACGGGGAGGTGGGATGGGTGGGGGGAAGGGCCCCACAGACAGAGGGAGTCACCGGAGGGAGGATGGGGAAATGGCAGGCCCAGGGATGGGGCAGGTGAGGGGGGCTGAGGTGGGTGTTAGTGAAGGAGCCTCACTGCTAGCGCAGACTGGGCAGTTTCTTGCATGAGAGACTCTGTCCCAAAGCAGGACTAATGCTCAGACCTGGTGATCAGTGATTTCAGATCTGTTGGTCTGCAGCAAGACTCTACACTGAGTCGTAATCAGCTCTGTTATTACACAGGGACGAACAAAAGGGTCAAATGGTGCCTGGAAGCCTTAAGAAGAATCCACCCCACCGAGTACAACACTTGTCGCTACCTGCTCTCAGCTCCATTGAGAATGTTTTGGGGTCACTCCTCGCCTTTATCAACCTAGGGGTCTCAGAGAATCACAAAAAGCAGGTGCTTCAGTGACGCAATTGGTTAGTGCACAGTACTTATAGGGCAATGCTGAGAGGAGCTATGCTGAGGTTGTGAGTTTAAACCTCACCTGGAGCGCTGGTTTTCATTACCCAAGTGGTGTCACCTCCTCATTTGCCCTTGTGAAATGTACAATTCCAGCCCTAGGACACTGAGGAGGGGAGGAGTCAAAAATGCCCCTTTCAATTATTACCTCCTCTCCAGAGCACAGGTCAGAATCTACAATCCTTTCTCCCCTACCATCCCCTGTGCCAGGATCCCTCCAGCAGAGCCTAGAGCCCACCATGGCATCTGTACTATTGACAAAGCCTAAGTGACAGGGACAAAACACTCAAATCCCGCCTGGTGCAGGAAGCCAGGTTTGCTCTTCAAATTCTGTCGTTGGTGCATTTCCAGGCCTGGGAATGTCCCACAACAGCATCTAATGGGAAGCTGCCTGCAGAACAGTTACACTGCACAGAGCTGCTATGGAGGAAGGGTGGGAATTAGTAACATTTTGAGGATCGTTTGGGAAATGAACCTTTGCTGACAAGGTTTGTCTCTGTTCATATTTCACCTTCAGGTGTTATGTTGAGGGACCTTTAGTATATTTGTGAGGTTAATAACTATCTCCTCAACATTATTTACTGAACTTAAAAATTGGTGTCACTTGATTTTTGCATCTCCCTGTGAAAATACAACTGGCACGTGTGGCTTTCTACAGGGGGTCATGATGTTAAAGTTGGGGAATTCAGTCTCTGTACTTCTGAGGGGGAGTGTTGATTTTTTACAGCTGCCTCACTGCCTGGCACACTGGGCTGTTAGCTGCACCCACTGTCCTATCCAGGGGCCCCTGCTGAACCCTGGGGGGCTGCACTGCCGTGCTGGGGTTACTCTGCAGGGGGAGAAGCTGCTGGGGAGCAATGTAGAGCAGGTGCAGGAAGGAGACGGGTCACTATTCACATTCCGAACTGCACAATTTTCCAAATTTGGGAATAGATTCATAGATTCATAGACTAAAGTTCAGAAGGGACCCTAATGATCATCTAGTCTGACCTCCTGCACAATGCAGGCCACAGAATCTCACCCACCCACTCCTGTAACAAACCCCTGACCTATGTCTGAGTTATTGAAGTCCTCAAATCATGGTTTAAAGACCTCAAGGTGCAGGGAATCCTCCAGCAAGTGACCCCGTGCCCCACGCTGCAGAGGAAGGTGAATGTCTGAGAACAATTCTAAGGGGAAGGTGAATGCAGAGCTATGACACTGGAGATGCCCAGACCTCCAATGGGGGCAGCGTGGCAATTAATAATGGGAAGATCATTTGTGAAATTAGCCGCCACTGACACGATTTGTCTCTGTTCCTATTTTACACTGTGGGGTTAGTTAGAGGAATCAGTACAGAGTTTTACTGTATTAATTAAACACTTAATTTTATGTAACCAAGCCAAAAACTTAGTGTCACTTATTTTTTCTCTGTCCTAGCGAGAATGAATTGAATTTTGTGACTTTCTGGAAAGTGCAGCGAGATTAAATGTGGGTAATTCAGTCTCTGCGTTTGTGAGCTGATGTTTTCCTCTCACAGGTCAGTGCCTGCATTGAAATACCAAGAGGAATCTAAGGGCTCGTGTACGCTGGGCACTTAACTGGCAGAGCGACGTCTCTCAGGGTGTGACCCCCGCTCCTCCCAACCCATAGAGTTAAGGTGACCTAAGCCCTGATTAGATAGTGCTAAAGAAAAGGAAGAACTGTTCTGTCAATGTAGCTATTACAGGGATGGGAAATCCCCTCCAGTCACTGTCTGCTCCAGAGAGTTATAGCAGTGCCACAGCAGTGTTTTAAGTATAGACAAAGTGAAACTAGATCTGGCTCCAGTTCACACTGTGGATGCTTAGGCACTAAGAGTGCAATAATAACAACAACAACAGCTCAGTGCTTGCATAGTTGGCAGGATTTGGACCTGCGCAGGAGGACCCCAATGGATTTCTAGTCCATTGCCTTAACCACTAGGCCACAACTACTTAACATACATTTGTTTCACTACACGATGATTCTGTTCTCACTGAATTGTCACTTCCAATTGTTTGCTCAGACCAGCTTCCCCAGCACACTCATGGCTGCGCATCAGTGTAAGTGTGTCCTTGGCTGAACAGCGAGAATTCCTGCCCATTTCCCTTCCGGCTGGAGCAGAATGAGAGTGTGTTTGTGTTAATGACATTGCTGTAGATTGTTGTTCATTCCCCACTCTGACAATTCAGACCGTCCCTTTCCTAGTCAAATCTCCAGCACATCGTTCCAATAGCAGGGGGCAGGATTTCTCTGGGGCACTGAAATATTTCAGGGGGTTGGTGCATGAACTCAGCCTTGCATTCCACCCTTGGTGTTTCCTGGACTAACAACAGCAGCAGAAAGAAAGAGCCGAAACAATATCTCCCTGTCAAGGATGCATGTGCCACATCCCCTCTGTCTGCCCATCGCCACTGCAGGAGAGAAGGGTTCACTGGAATCGAGTGCCCTGGCTCTGACCAGAGACACAGGGAGGTTTTGCTGTTCACGGATCTGTGCAAAGGAAATTGTGTCTCTGTGTGAAATTGAGGTGGGAAATGAAACGTCCACATGGTGGCCCAGTGCCCTAAGGAATGTGGGTGAAGGACTCAGGCTGGGAAATGATTTAACAGGGGTTTGTTTAAATTTATTGCCCTGATTAAAAACTATGGCTAAAATGCAGCCATGTTGTTAGTACTTGTACCTGTGTAGGGACACCGCAGTGGGTGTCAAGTCCATTGCCTTCACCAGGGGCAGTCAATTATTTTATCAAGATACAAATTTCTTGGTCAAGGTCTAGACTCCAGAGAAAACAAAGCACTGATGATAAGAAGTATATAAAAAAAATTGCAGTCACTATGGACGTAACTATGATGTGTCGTGTTTCACTTTTTATCTCTGGCACCACCTCCTTTCCCTTTGGCCTTGTAGTTGACCAAGGGTAAAACTAAACATCTCAGATACCAGAGAGTGTTTATGTTCATTCCTGTGAGCTACACAGGGGTTTGATGTTGCTGCATTGAATCCTCCATCTCTGCCGGGATAAGGAACAATTCAGGCTGTCACTGAATTGTAGGAGGGAGATCATTGACAGGGAGAGGGACGCCTCCTCTTTAAGGTGTTTTACTAGCTGGCACAGTAGCGTAGCTAAGGAGGAGCAGGGGTAGTGGCTGCTCCCCCCTGAGCATATTTTCCAGAAGCGGCGCCCTTCCATGCAGCCAGGACTGGGCTCTGGATTCGAAGTCTGGAGCTGGGTTTTGTGTGTGGCCACAGGCTGGCTCTGGGCTCCGCACCACCCTCCCGCATCCCCAACCCTGCTCGCTCACTCTGGGGCTGCAGGCAGCGTCAGCTGGTTGCCGGGCTCCCTTGGGAGGAGGAGGCTCCCGCCTGCCCGCAGCTGCCCAGCTCCCTAAGCCAGGGTGGGCTCTGCCAGGAAGGGAAGGGGTGGCAGCACAGCCCCCCCAAGTGCAGCGAGTGGGGCTGAGGATCAGCCACCCCATTGACCCCCCAGCACCCCTATGCACAGCGAGGCGGCCGCGCGGTGGGGGGGGTGGCTCTGAAGCCCAGCTGGTGCCGGCGGAGGAGGTGGAGAAGGAAGGAAAAGGGGGGATGTTTTTTTCTCGTGGTGTCTCTTCAGCGGAGGGGGCTGAGGGAGCGGCAGAACCAGGAGGCAAAGGAGCGACTTTGGGTTATTGCCCCACCGCCTCCCAGTGCTGTGCCCGGGGCTGTGAAACTGTGTTTAGTGCAGCTTGTGAAGGAAGGAGGGGTAAATGTGCTTTAAGGTGCCAGTTATGTCTCCTCAGTCTCACTGCTGACTAGCGGCAGACCCAGTGCTCAGAATTAAGCAGTGTTCTCAGGGCTACTGGACTCTATACTAGTTTTCAATTGCCAGCTAAATGCTTCAGCCATGCCTCCTTCTCACTCAGCTACATCCTGAATAGTGGTGACTGGGAAGGGGGTGTGTGTAGCAGATGCCGATTTGAGGTGAATAGTCTCTTGGCCAGATTCTGCTGGGTTTATGGTGCTTTGTGCCATGGACTGGAGCAAAGTGGCTGGTGAATAATCATGGTCTATTCCAAACCAAGCCCTTCTGTCAAGCTCAGAGTTTCACAATCCTTAGAGCACCTTCGACTTATAAAGTGTCTCTGACAGAGGCTCTTCCCTTCAACACTGTGAGACACTCTGATCTCTGGCTTAGACCTTCTTATTGAGAAACAGCCCATAATGTCACGCCCCCTCTGTGTTATTTTTAGTGTAGACTAGAGTGTTAGTCAGTGTATTTCCCATCTCTCCTGAGCCCAGGTTGCTCTGAATCACTCACACTGTTGAGTGGAGAGAGCCGGTGGGATGGGAGAGCTGAGATTTTCCTCCGTGGGGCATGGGGCAGAGGGCTGGATGAGCAGTGGGATATGAGAGATGCCAGCATGGTGAGCAGCTCCAGTGCAGAGTCGCTGAGAAGGGCCCAGGGTACAGGAAACGAGACTCCTCTGACTTGCTGTGACAACTCCACAGCTGAGACAGCCCAGGCAGGAATTGCTGAGGATGTTGGTGTGGTTTGTTCAGGTGATTCATTTCCAAATCTCACAAACATTCTCTGTTCAGTAGGAAAATACACATTAAGAGTTGGGCTCTATCCCTGCAGGGAGCAGGTGGATCAGACTGGTGAATGGGGCAGGTCGCTGTGCTGGGAGAGTGGAGATTTATTACAGTGGCAGCTGGGGGACAGTCTGTGATGATTTCAGGGACCTGCCAGACTCCAACATCATTTGCAAACAACTGGGATGTGGACGTGCCAGCAATGCAACTGTCTCTGCTCATTATGGGCAAGGATCCGGACAGATCTGGCTGGACGATGTGAACTGCTCTGGGAACGAATCCGATCTCTGGGAGTGTCCTTCCGGGGGCTGGGGCCAACGCCGGCACAAATACAGGCACAAAGAGGATGCGGGAGTTCTCTGCTGACATCTGTTCTGGGAATGCTCTTGCGAGCCGGGTTACCAGGGGATTTAACGGAGGGGGCAGAAGTTTCAGGAGATTGCTGAGAATGATCCTCTGCCTGACTGTCTCTGCCTCCCTTTCTCTTGTGTAGCTACCTAGCAGGGCCACCATTAGAAAGTCCTCAGGTCTCACCCAGAGGTATTGGAAATAGTGCAAGATTTCCCTGATGTATGAATGCTGCAAGGAATCTGTATCCCGGACACTAGTGACAGAAAAGGATGTAAGGTCCTAGTGAAGAAATAACGGAACATGAACTCCCAGTGCCGGGTGTGGCAACATGGGCTAATGCCAACCTTGGATGTACAAACAGGGGAGCAGTGAGTAGGAGGGGGGACTAAATCGTACTGTTGTATATGGCACTGGTGAGACACAGACTGGAATCCTGTGTCCAGTTCTGATGTCCACAGAAATTGGAAAGGGAGCAGAGCTGAGCCACAACAGTGATCTGATGGCTAGAATAAAAGCCTTCCGGTGAGAGATTTAAGCCTGGATCTAACTACCCCTCCAGTCGATTTCGTGCCTGTATTTGGGGAAAAGCCAGATGGTGAAGTCGTATCATATGATGCTGCTCTTTACATTCCGCTAGTAGCTCTGGAGGGTGTGAAACAGCAGCAACTAACCTTATAGACTGTATAATCAGCAGGTCCAGATCACTTGAATCCAAGAGTTTGAAAAGAGCTGGCAGAGAAGCTCACTGGACTGTACACGTTGATTTGCAATAAGCCTTGGAACACTGAGGAAGTTCCAGAAGACTGGAAGAAAACTAACATTGTGCCATGTGATGAGGCAAGGCCAGATGGCTACAGTAAAGTACTGAGAAACAGATATGTTAGCCCCAGGCTAAACAAATCCCTAGGACCCTGGTAACCAACCCCGATACCAAATGGCGGGACCTCCTGCCACCTCTCGAGGGTGAGGAGCCCCGGTGGGCCAGCTTGTACTCTGCCCTGGTCCCGAGGCCCGCCGGGGATATCAGTTGGCGGCTCCTTCACGGAGCCGTGAGCACGGGCGTGTACTTGGCGCGGTTCACATCTGTCCCTAGCACCTGCCCTTTCTGTGGTGAGAAGGAGACCTTGGCGCACGTTTATTTGGAGTGTGCCAGGTTGCAGCCCCTGTTCCGGCTCCTCCTGAATATTTTCCTGCGTTTTTGGTTGCACTTTTCCCCTCACCTTTTTATCTACACGCTCCCCATCCGTGGCCCCACGAAGTCGCGGGATCTCCTTCTCAACCTCCTCTTGGCCCTGGCCAAACTGACCATCTACAACACCGGGGAGAGGAGGTTGGCCGACGGGATTTCCTGCGACTGTAGGGCCTATTTCCGTTCCTCCGTCTGCTCACGCATCCGGGCAGAGTTCCTCTGGGCGGCGTCCACTGGCTCCCTTGACGTCTTCGAGGAGCAGTGGGCGTTGTCCGGGGTTCTCTGCTCGGTGTCCCCATCGGGTTCCCTTCGTTTAGCCCTATGACCTCACTCCCGATCCTGTTTCTTTCATTAGTTGTCCCCCGTAATTATTTGGTGTCCCAGACCTGTGGGTCCTCCCCTTAGGCTGGGGGGAGGCCCTTTAGAAGTGGGCGGGCTTCGCCCGCCCACCTCCGCTGGATGCCAATAGGACCCTGGTAACCAAATGGCAGTTGCTCCAGGTTAATCAAGGCACCTGGGGCCAATTAAGATCTTTCTAGAAGGCAGTGGAGATAGCTACTTTAATTGGAACACCTGCAGCCAATCAAGGCAGGCTAATCAGGGCACCTGGGTTTAAAAAGGAGCTCACTCCAGTCAGGCAGGGAGGAGCCAGAGGAGAGGAAGTGCGTGTGAGGAGCAGGGAGCAAGAGGCACAAGGAGCTGAGAGTGAGAGGCTGTGCTGCTGGAGGACTAAGGAGTACAAGCATTGTCAGACACCAGGAGGAAGGTCCTGTGGTGAGGATAAAGAAGGTGTTGGGAGGAGGCCATGGGGAAGTAGCCCAGGGAGTTGTAGCTGTCATGCAGTTGTTACAGGAGGTACTATAGAGAGCTGCAATCCACAGGGCCCTGGGCTGGAACCTGGAGTAGAGGGCGGGCCTGGATTCCCCCCAAACCTCCCAACTCCTGATCAGACACAGGAGGAGTTGACCCAGACAGTGGGGAAGATCACTGAGGTGAGCAAATCTGCCAAGAAGCGCAGGACCCACCAAGGTAGAGGAGGAACTTTGTCACAACCAGTATTTGAAAAGAGTAAATAGAAGGTTCAAGGTAATTATAGGCTGATCAGTCTCACATCAATCTCTGGTAAGATAGTGGAATGAGTAAGGAACTCCATTAATAAAAAATTAAAGGAGGGTAATATAATTAATGCCAGTCACCACTGAGAATACAATTAGAATAATCAAATTATTTATGGAAAATAGATCCTGTCCAGTGTGGCTGATAAAGGGATTAGTGTTGATGTAAGACTTAGATTTTTGTAAGATGTTTGACTTGGTAGCGCACAAAATTTGGTGATAAAACTAGAGCAATACAAACTGAACATGGTACAAATTAAATGTGGTTAAGTGATGGATTTCCAAATAGAATTGTAAACAGGGGATTGACACCAAGCGGTGTGTTTCTAGAGGTGTTTATAAAAATATAAAATAACTTACAGACCAGTAGTGTTCCTAATGACACAGGTGTGCCTGTTTCTCCTGGCACCTTTTTTCCAGCTGAGGACATATGTTAGAAAGACTCAACCTGATCTCACCTTCAATTTTCAGCCAACTCAGAGTGCAGGCAGGGAGTACCTAGGGACTGTGTGCAGGCAGGATGGAGCTCAGGGTGCAGGCAGGGAGTAACCAGGGGCTGTGTGCAGGCAGAGGGGAGGGTGGCTAGAGGCTACTCCAGAGATATACAGAAGAAGCCTCATGCTGCCCACAGTCCTTGCACCCAGAGATCCCCGCGGGATGATGAGCTGCTGGGACACCAAACGGACCCATGTCCAGGGATGTAACAGGCTACTTCCATGAACACAAAGCAGCAAACCCTGCAATGGCCCCAGCTCCCCATGATGCAGAGGGCGAGCACTGGCAGGAGGAGGCAGGGCACACAGGGCTGGCTCAGAGCACTCTTTAGTTTGCCAGCGTGAACAGCGGGGAGATGGCAGGCAGCTGGCAAAGCGGAGCCCGGGGCAGCTGTTAGGATGTGGATTTTCACACCTGTCTGGAAAGGCCTAGACTTTAACAATGCAGGTAGATGATTCTCATACAGCTAGTCACAGAGGTAGGAAAGAAAATCACAATCACTGTTTGCCGGTGTAAGGACTTCTCCTACTGGGACAGTCTGAGGCCCTGCTCTTTGGCTATGGTGCAGGGGCAGCCATAGGCTGGGAAGTGAATGGTCACGTCCTCACCAGTCACACTGAAATAAGGTGCTATTGAGCTGTTGGGAATACAGTCTTGTCCTGATAATGCCCAGCACCACCAGGTAAAGATGCTTAAAGAAAACTAAGTTTGGTAGCATCCTGTCTGGCAAGAACTCACCTATCAATAGCAGGGATGTGACATCCTCATTTCTGTGTTGTTCTATCACTGTAGTCCCCACTTCTCTATTGTTTGTCTGTATAATTGCTGTCTGGGTCTGAGATTGTTTCTGTCTGCTGTAGAATTAATTTTGTTGGGTGTAAACCAATTAGGTGGTGTGTATAATTGATTAGATAATCATGTTACGATTGGTTAGTTAAATTTCAGTAAAATGATTGGTTAAGGTGTAGCTAAGGAGAACTCAGGTTTTATTATATAGTCTGCAGTCAGTCAGGAAGTAAGGTGGGGGAATTGGCATCATGTTTCGCTAAGGGCGAGGAATGGGAACAGGGGCACAGGTAAGGCTCTGTGGCATCAGAGCTGGGAAGGGGACACTGAGGAAGGAAATTGAAATCATTGCTTGCTGGAAGTTCAACCCAATAAACATCTAATTGTTTGCACCTTTGGACTTTGGTTATTGCTGCTCTCTGTTCACGCGAGAAGAACCAGGGAATGGGAGGGTGAAGGGATGAGCCCTCTAACACTAACTAACATCTAACACACATTTGAACCTCTTCTTTTCACATCCGTTGCTCATTCTCAGATTCTGCTTTGTCTCCAGACAGATCCATTCTCTTTCAGGATGGCCTTGCTCTTCCTGTCTGTTTCGCTCATGGATGTTTTGGAGTAAGCACTCCCTTTTCCCTCTATTCTCAGGCAAACACTGGTATGAACTGTTTGCATTAGAAAGCATTTGTGGAGTGGAAGATGCCATTTCTGGGGGATTGTTCCCAAGCTGCAGTACTTTGTGTTCAAACATCTCCCAGCTTCCCTGGTGAAAATAAGACCAAGGTTTCCACACAATGTAGAGGAAGAAGGTAGTTGTTCACCCCAGATGGGACTTGAACCCACAATCTCTGACTTAGAAAGCCATTGCCTTATCCATTAGGCCACTGGGGCCCTGAAGGCCAACTAAAAAAGGGATGGATATTCCCTCTCATAAGTGCACATTCCTCACATTCACTCAGAAGCCAAATACCCCATTTAATCACTTTACAGAAATGTCTGAATCTGCTGGCAGCGAGGCAACTGGGTAGGTTGCTGACAGAGCTGAGCATCACCTTTCTGCCAGCAATTTTTAGAGAAGAACCCCATCCTAGAGTCACCCCTCCCTCCTTCAGCACATCCACATCTGCGGCTCTGAGTGGCAGTAGGATCATTAGGGGGCAAATCTGGGGCTGGAAGGGGGGTATGGTCAGCCTGTAAAGAGTAACCAGGTGGGGCAGACCCAGGGGGAGGCTGTGGACTGCTGGTTGGTGGTTGAGATCAGAGCTCTAGATCAAAGCTGTACAGCGACCTGACACCCAGGGCTGACATAGTGACTCGATGAACCCCAAACCCTCCTTACTAAGGGCATTGAGGAGTCTCTGTCCATTAATAACTTCTGGGACCTCCCCAGCAGGCTATGGGTGTCAGCCACCTCCTGCCTCACAGGTTAGACTCTTGGTGCTGTGCCAGCCACCCCCTCGCTTGCAGGCCCAGTGTAGGAAGAAGGAGGCCTGGTGCTGGCAGAAAAGGGTTTTGATTAATCGAGCTCTGTGTTATGGGCACAGAAGGGGGAAAGGAGGGGGAGTTTATGCTCCCCCAGGGATGCCACTGAAGCCTCCTTGTGGGCTCCTCAAGGTCTGCTGGGAACTGTGATGTCCCCCTTTTGCCACCTCAGAGGCTCCCTCTTGGACACAGTGGGTTCACCTGCTGGCTGGAAGCGTGTGGGGGCTGCGCCATAAAAGCTTGTCTCTGAGCAGCCATGTCAGGGACTCGGGCTTAACCCAAGTGCCGAATCTTCAGTCGTGTATGTTTCGCTCCTTTCCCACTTCTGTCCAAGTGGCAAGTGAGAAACGGACAAGATCCGCCGGCCCGAAGACGCCTCCCTCTCACTTCCCTGTAGGCTGTGTAAAGCTCTTGGCCTGCCTTATGCCTCGTCAGGAAAGAGCAGCCATGCTGCCCAAGCCTGAGTCACGTCCGCAGCCTGGCCTGCCACGGCTGACTGCGCGCAGAGCCACACGAGTCAATGGCAGGTTGAGTCGGGAGCCTCGGCTCTTTCTCCTGACAGCCACACATCGCTGCCTAGAGCCCCGAAAGCCTCCCTCGTGTTCTCCGGCAGCAGCCGCCTGCCGGGACCAGGAAGCACTGCAGCCTCAGGCCGGGACAGGAGGCCCTCGCCACACCCAGACCAGCCTCTTGCCTTCAGCCCAGGCAGCCAGAGGTGCCGGGGAGCTCCCTGGCAGGCCGCCGCCTCAGCCTGGAAATAAGGAAAAGGCGATGAATAAAGAAGTCAGGAAATAACAAGGAAATGAAGGGGGTTGTCTGATTTACCATTTTCTCAGCTACCGATCAAAGTTAAAGACCTAAAGTCAACCTATCGGCATAAGTACAGATGGTTGGATGGAAATTAAAAGGAGCTGCTGTCACAAGTGCTAGGTGCCTGCAAGCAGCATGCAGATCCTTTAAAAAAGCTGCAGTTAGAGGCTCAGATGAAACGTATTCCCTAAATCAGAAACGACAATAGGAGGACCAGCAGAACGCCACTGTAGGTAAATGGCAGAGTAATGGAGGCTGTTAGAGGCAAAAAGTCATTCTTCAAAATTTGGAAATCAGATCCTAGTGAGGATAATAGGAAGGTGCACAAACTCTGGCCTGTTAAGTGTCAAAGTCTAAGAAGTCAGGCCAAGAAAGAATCTGAGAAGCAATGTGCTAAAGACACAAAAGCTAAGCATAAGAATGTTTTTAAGTACATCAGCAGCAGGTAGCCTGCCAAAGAGGGGGTGAGGCCACTAGCTGACAAAGGAGTACACTACGAAGACAAGGCCATAGCAGAGAAGCTCCATGAATTCTCTGCAACGGTCTTCACTGCAAAGGACAGGAGGGAGAGTCCCACCTTGGAGCTCTCCTTATTGGGTGACAAATCTGAGGTACCATCCCAGTATAAGAAGTTTTAGAACAAATTGTTCAATTAAACAGGAAGAAGTCAGCTGGACCAGGTGGCATTCAACCATGAGTTCTGAGGGAACTCAAATTTTAAATTGCAGAACAACTAGCCGTAGCACACAAGCTACCACTGAAGCAAGCCTCTGTTGCAGACGACTGGCAGGTAGCTAATGTAATGCCAATTTTTAAAATGGGCGCCAGGGGTGATCCCGACAATTGCGGGCTGGTGAGCCTAACTTCAGCAATGGGCAAATTGGTAGAAACTAGAGTAAAGAACAATCAGACAGCCAGATAAACAGGCTCTGTTGGGAGAGGGTGAACACAGCTTTTTTAGACTCATAAACTTTAGGGTCAGAAGGGACCAATATGATCATCTAGTCTGACCTCTTGCACAAAGCAGGCCACAGAACCCTACCCATCCACTTCTATAACAAATTCCTAACCTAAGTCCGAGATACTGAAGTCTTCAAATTGTGGTTTGAAGACCTCAAGCTGCAGAGAATCCACCAGCAAGTGACCCATGCCCCACGCTGCAGAGGAAGGCGAAAAACCTCCAGGGCCTCTGCCAATCTGCCCCGGAGGAAAATTCCTTCCCGACCCCAAATATGGCGATGAGTTAAACCCTGAGCATGTGGGCAAGACTCACCAGCCAGCACTCAGGAAAGAATTCTCTGCAGTAACTCAGATCCCATCCCATCCAACATCCCATCACAGACCACTGGGCATACTTATCTGTTGATAATCAAAGATCAATTGCCAAAATTAAGCTATCCCATCATACCATCCCTTCCATAAACTTATCAAGCTTAGTCTTAAAGCCAGATATGTCTTTTGCCCCCACTGCTCCCCTTGGAAGGCTGTTCCAGAACTTCACTCCTCTAATGGTTAGAAACCTTCATCTAATTTCAAGTCTAAACTTCCTAGTGTCCAGTATATACCCATTTGTTCTTGTGTCTGCATTGGTACTAAGCTTAAATAATTCCTCTCCCTCCCTAATATTAATCCCTCTGATATATTTATAAAGAGCAAGCATATCCCCCCTCAGCCTTCTTTTGGCTAGGCTAAACAAGCCAAGCTCTTTGAGTCTCCTTTCATAAGGCAGGTTTTCCATTCCTCGGATCATCCTAGTAGCCCGTCTCTGAACCTGTTCCAGTTTGAATTCATCCTTCTTAAACATGGGAGACCAGAACTGCACACAGTATTCCAGATGAGGTCTCACCAGTGCCTTATACAACGGTACTAACACCTCCTTATCTTTGCTGGAAATACCTCGCCTGATGCATCCTAAAACCGCATTAGCTTTTTTAACGGCCATATCACGTTGGCGGCTCATAGTCATCCTGTGATCAACCAATACTCCAAGGTCCTTCTCCTCCTCTGTTGCTTCCAACTGATGTGTCCCCAATGTATATCTAAAATTCTTATTATTAATCCCTAAGTGCATGACCTTGCACTTTTCACTATTAATTTTCATCCTATTGCTATTACTCCAGTTTACAAGGTCATCCAGATCTTCCTGTATGATATCCCAGTCCTTCTCTGTGTTAGCAATACCCCCCAGCTTTGTGTCATCCACAAACTTTATTAGCACATTCCCGCTTTTTGTGCCAAGGTCAGTAATAAAAAGGTTAAATAAGATTGGTCCCAAAACTAATCCTTGAGGAACTCCACTAGTAACCTCCTTCCAGCCTGACAGTTCACCCTTCAGTATGACCCGTTGGAGTCTCCCCTTTAACCAGTTCCTTATCCACCTTTCAATTTTCATATTGATCCCCATCTTTTCCAATTTAACTAATAATTTTCCATGTGGAACCGTGTCAAATGCCTTACTGAAATCGAAGTAAATTAGATCTACTGCATTTCCTTTGTCTAAATAGTCTGTCACCTTCTCAAAGAAGGAGATCAGGTTGGTTTGGCACGATCTACCTTTAGTAAAACCATGTTGTACTTTGTCCCAATTATCATTGACCTCAATGTCCTTAACTACTTTCTCCTTCAAAATTTTTTCCAAGACCTTACATACTACAGATGTCAAACTAACAGGCCTATAGTTACTTGGATCACTTTTTTTCCCTTTCTTAAAGATAGGAACTATGTTAGCAATTCTCCAGTCGTACGGTACAACCCCTGAGTTTACCGTTTCATTAAAAATTCTTGCTAATGGGCTTGCAATTTCATGTGCCAGTTCCTTTAATATTCTTGGATTAAGATTATCTGGGCCCTCCGATTTTGTCCCATTAAGCTGTTCAAGTTTGGCTTCTACCTCAGATGTGGTAATATCCACCTCCATATCCTCATTCTCGTTTGTCATCCTTCCATTATCCTTAAGCTCCTCATTAGCCTTATTAAAGACTGAGACAAAGTACTTATTTATATATTGGGCCATGCCTAGGTTATCCTTAACCTCCATTCCATCCTCAGTGTTTAGCGGTCCCACTTCTTCTTTCTTTGTTTTCTTCTTATTTATATGGCTATAGAACCTTTTACTATTGGTTTTAATTCCTTTTGCAAGGTCCAACTCTACATGGCTTTCAGCCTTTCTCACTTTATCCCTACATGTTCTGGCCTCACTAAGGTAGCTTTCCTTGCTAATCCCACCCTTCTTCCACTCCTTGTAGGCTTTCTGCTTTTTCTTAATCACCTCTCTGAGATGCCTGCTCATCCAGCTTGGTCTACAACTCCTGCCTATGGTTTTTTTCACCTTTGTTGGGATGCAGGCTTCTGATAGTTTCTGCAGCTGCAACTTAAAGTAATTCCAGGCCTCCTCCGCATTTAGATCCACAGGTTCTTCAGTCCAATCCACTTTCCTAACTAATTTCCTTAATTCTTTAAAGTTAGCCCTTGAGAAGTCAAAACCCTAGTCCCAGATCTATTTTTGATTATCCTTCCATCTAGTTTGAACTGAATTAGCTCATGATCACTCGAACCAAGGTTGTCCCCTACAACCATTTCTTCTATGAGGTCCTCACTACTCACCAAAACCAAATCTAAAATGGCATCCCCTCTTGTTGGTTCTTCAACTACTTGGTGAAGAAATCCATCTATCACATCCAGAAAAATCTGAGCCCTATTATTCTTGCTAGCACTTGTCCTCCAGTCTATATCTGGGAAGTTAAAATCTCCCATGATCACACATTTCCCGTTAGTGTTTACTTCATTAAAAACATTAAAGAGGTCTCTATCCATATCCAAATCAGAACTCAGCAGTCTGTAGCACACCCCAAGCACTATCTGAGGGGAGGCTCTAGTAACTTTCTTTCCCAGTGTGATTTTTGCCCAGACAGACTCTGTCTTGTCCATTCCATCACTTCTTATTTCTTTACAGTTAACCTCATCATTGATGTACAATGCTACTCCACCACCTTTGCCTTTATTTCTGTCTTTCCTAAACAGCACATTGCCTTCAATACCTGTACTCCAGTCATGACTACTATTCCACCATGTTTCTGTTACCCCTATAATATCCGGTTTCACTTCCTGCACCAGTAGCTCTAGTTCCTCCATTTTGTTACCTAGGCTCCTCGCATTAGTGTACAGACACCTTAATTTTTGCCGTTTGGCTTCACTGACATTCTTTATCCAGTTAGGCACAGACATTCTACCACCAGCATCACCTGTTAGTCTGGTATCTACACTACCCTTCCTCCTTATGTCAATTCTTCTGTCCACGGCTGTATCCCCTTTTACTTTGTTTTCTTCCCTCTCAAGGTTAAATTCTGGCGTGGAGATCACCTGGACATCTCCCAACTATCTCTCCCAAATTTCTAGTTTAAAGCTCTCTTAATCAGGTCGGCGAGCCTCCATCCTAGAAGTCTATTTCCCTCCTTACTCAGGTGAAGTCCATCCCGAGAGAACAGTCTTCTGTCCTTAAATACTTCCCAATGGCCGTACATCCCAAAGCCCTCCTTATAGCACCACTGCCTGAGCCATCTATTGATCGCCATAATCTTGTCACACCTTTGTTGCCCTTCTCTAGGAACTGGCAGAATCCCACTGAAGATCACCTGAGCCTCGATTTCTCTAAGCGTCTTCCCCAGTCTGGCATAGTCTCCCTTGATACGTTCCAGCGAGAATCTAGCAGTATCATTCGTTCCCATGTGAAGGACAATCAAAGGATTTTCTCCAGCTCCCGTTAGGATCCTTTTCAGCCTCAGGTCCACATCCCGTATCTTAGCACCAGGCAGACAGCACACCCTTCTGTTCTCCGGATCAGCTTTAGTTACTGGCCTGTCTATTCTTCTCAGTAATTAGTCCCCAATCACGTAGACCTGCCTTTTCCTGGTGATGGTGTGATTCTCTGGTCTATCCCCCGTTCCCTCTGGCTGAAAGTCCTCTTGATTTCTATTCACCCTTGCAATCCTCCGCAACCCATACCATATCCTCCTGGGGCTCATATTTGGTGTTGTCTCCATTGACTCTTCCCCTCTTCCTATAGGACTAGCTGCTCTTCTCTTCTTCCTTGCCCTCTCACCTTCAGCGACCCCTTCTTCATTTTCCAACTCTGCAAACCTGTTCCTGAGTTCTATTTCTCCTTCACTAGCCTGTCTTTTCCTCTGCCTGGATCTCTTAGTCACATGCTTCCACCGTCCACTTTCCTCACCCAGCAGTCTCCCCTCTGAGCTCTTTGGTCCTGCTTCCATCTGCAAGTCTGAGCTTTTTCCTTCAGCTTCCTCATGTCCTTGCTCCACCATCTGCTCAAACCCCCTTCTAAACTCAACAACAGTTTCCACCTGCATCTCCAGTCCTCGGATCTTTTCTTCCACCAGCTCTATCAGGCGGCCCTTCATGCAGACAAAACTCTTTTCAGGTACCCCCTCCAGGATCATGTACATGCCGCAGCTTCCACATCCAGTCATCCTCATTGTGTCTTTCACTGCTGCCTCTGTATCAGTTATAGCTTTTCCACGTAAAACCTGTTAGTCCAGGAAACACAAACCAAAGCAAACCACCACCTCCCACAGCAAAACAAACCCCCAGCGGGTGCAAGACCACCACCCATTCCCTTCTATTCCTCTACCTAGGTCTCTTAGTCTCCCTCGCAAACTCCCATTTACAGCTCTGTTTGCTGGCTCCTGTGACGCTGCAGGTGTCTATCTCACAATTCCCAACCCGCAGCCACCTGGGATCCACCCAGCTCTGCTGGTGCCCCTCACTCCCAACCCGCAGCACCCTGGGATCCCGCCTGAGCTCCCCAGTCACTGCACTGCTGATGCCCCTCACTCCCGACCTGCAGCTCCTCAGTCACTGCGCTGCCAGTGCCCATCACTCCTGAGCCGCAGCCACCTGGGCTTACCCGAGTTCTACGGGTGCCCCTCACTCCCAACCCGCAGCCCCAGCTATCCCATTCCAGACCTCCAGACTGACAGCTCTGCTGGTGCCCCTCACTCTCGACCTGCAGCCCCCTGGACTTCCCCAGTACTAGCAGTGCCCCTCACTCCTGATCCAGAGCCCCCTGGGCTCCCTCTAGCTCTCATGGTGCCCCTCACTCCCGACCCACAGCCCCAGCTATCCCAGTCCTGACCTCCAGACTTGCAGCTCGGCTGCTGCCCCTCACTCCAGACCTGCAACCCCCTGGGTTCCCCCGACCTCTATCGGTGCCCCTCACTCCCGACCCGCAGCCCCCTGGGCTCCGTCCAGCTCTACCAGTACCCCTCACTCCCAACCCCCAGCTCCCTGGGGCCCCGCTGAGCTCCCCAGTCACTGCGCTGCCAGTGCCCCTCACTCCCGACCTGCAGCCCCTGCAATCCCAGTCCTGACCTCCAGACTCGCAGCTCTGCTGGTGTCACTCACTCCCCACCAACAGCCCCCTGGGCTCACTCCAGCTCTAGTGGTGCCCATCATTCCCGACCCACAGCCCCCTGGGCTTGCCCTAGCTCTAGCGGTGCACCTCACTCCTGATCTGCAGCCCCCTGGGCTCCCTCCAGCTCTACAGGTGACCCTCTCTCCCAGCCCGCAGTGCCTGGTATCCTAGTCCTAATCTCCAGACTCATACCTCTGCTTGTGCCCCTCACTCTCGACCCGCAGCCCCCTGGGCTGCCTGCTGAGCTCCCCAGTCACTGAGCTGACGGTGCCCCTCACTCCCTACCCGCAGACCCTGCTATCCCAGTTCTGACCTGCAGACTCACAGCTCTGCTGGTGCCCCTCACTGCTGACCTGCAGCCCCCTGGGCTCCCCGCTGAGCTCCCTTATGTCACAGAGTCCATGGGCGATGCTCTGGAACTGCTCCCCACCAAGCCAGTCAGGACTTTGGGGAGTTTTCTCTCCCTTGGAGAAGCCTTGTTCAGGGCAAGAAGCTCAAACGTCTTCACCTCCTGGGTCTCTCCTTGGAGCATTCAGCATCCTTTGCCCCTCTGTGCACTTCCCACAGCGAGCCCGCCCCAGTGGGGTCCTGGGGCAACCACAGGGTCCTGCACCCCACTTTCCAGTCAGATGTGACTCTCAGTCAGCCAGTAAAACATAGGTTTATTCAATGACAGGAACACGGTCTAAAACAGAGCTTGCAGATACAGCAAACCGGACCCCTCAGCCAGGTCCATTCTGGGGGGTAGTGAGCCAGACCCCCACATCTGCACTTCACTCCTTATCCCCAGCCAGCTCCAGACTAACCACCCCCTCCAGCCCCTCCTCTCTGCTCAGCTCCTTTCCTGCGCCAGGAGGTCACCTGACCTCTGTCTCCAACACCTTCAGCTGGCACCTTTGCAGAGGAGGGGCCCAGGCCATCAGTTGCTAGGGGATAAAGTGCAAGGCATTTAGGTGCACTGGCCCCTTCCTCTGCAGCAACCACACACCCTTATTCCACCATCTAGATATTAAGAACTGCATAGGGGACACTGAGGCAGCAACACAGTATTCAGAGAAAACATTAAGAACATTCCCAGTTCATCACATCTCTCCCTGCCTTCGAGACCGAACTGAGCGAGGTCACTTCAGCCAGTGACCTGGGGAAGTTCGATCCCACCAATGTTCCCAGGGATGCTCCAGCATCTCTCCCATTCCTTGGTGTGAGTTACACCAGGACAGTCCAGTCTCACACCCTCCCTTAGGTCGAGTGTGCTTGATGGCACTCGCAGGCCGCATGTGGGAAAGTTTATGCAGCCCGTAAAATTTGCCACCCCAGGGGTTCAAACTGGGACAGGATCTTTTCCCAGCACTCTGGGCTGTGATTCAGGCTTTCTTGGTTAAGAGCCCCCACCTTGGCCTTGGCCAGCTCTGGGCTTGGGCAGCTGCTCCCCAGCTTGTGGCCCAGATACAACACCTCTGCCGTCCCCACCTTACACTTTTCAGCTTTTACCGTCAGTCTCACCTCCTTGAGGCTGCCCAGCCCCCTCTTCACCTGGGACACCTGTCCCTCCCAGGTCTGGCTAAAGATGCACATGTTATCAGTGTCTTCCAGGGCCAAGTTCTCCATCTCCCTCAGCTTGTCTAGAATCTCCCCAGCCCTAGACATGGGGTCGGCATCGGATACTGTGATGGCTTTAAGCTTCCGATGGTCCTCATTAAACCAGATCATCCTATCTCCCTTGGGGATCAGCCCCACGGGTGAGGCCCATGGGCTGTAAAACGGCTGGATCACATTTAAAGGCAGCATATCCTTGACCTCTCTCTCCAGTTCTGGGTTGCTTTCCCAGTGACTCTGAACGGGGAACACCTGATGGGAAGATTGGCTCCCACCTCAGGGAAGAGAACCACCAGCGGGTCTTCCCCCTTCTCCTCCCAATCCTCCCCTTTCATGCCCAGGTGTCCCCTCACTCTCCTCCCATCCAGCAGTTTGAAAGGGAAGAACCCTGTGGATTCCTGGGGCACCACCAGCTGCCTCCTGATTCACCCCAGTTCTACTTCCCCTTGGGGAGCCCATTCCCGGTACAGGAGTCCCTTCTCCCGCAGGACTCTGTCCCTGCAGCCTTCCCCAAGAGGGTTTGCAGCGCTGTGGCCAGCAAGTTCTCTCAGCTTCTCCAAGGAGGGATCCCTCTGCAGCTCGGTCTGGGATTCTGCTGCTGGGGCAGGGAGTGGGACCTGCTCCCTCTCGCTGGCTGGACCTGGGGTCACAGCCCCCCGGATCCCTGTCCCTGGTAGCTCCCGCCCTGCTGTGTAATCACTTCCCAGCAGCACGTGTGGACCAGACAAACCTGGTTGGCAGCCGACCTGCCCTGCCTGGGTGTCGCCCCACACAGCTGGGGTCTCAGCTCCCCCCGTGCTCAGCGCTGCTCTTGCTGTCCCAGTGGGGGCAGGCAGCGAGCTCTCTGCTCTGGTCACAGCATCAGAGCCAGCGTGAGCCCGCTCTCCGGTGTGCAGGGGGGCGGGGAGCATCTCTCCCTCCCACTCAGCCCCAGGGGGCTGCTTACAGGTAGGCAGGTATCCTGAGCCCAGCAGCCCCTCCTCCCTGCCAGCCACATCATTTGCATTTTCACTGACCATTTCCATCCTAGCCAATTGGTTCCCTGGATTTGAATTCAAATCCTCGGCTGTTACAGGAGCAGGGCCTGGATCCTGTCCCAAGGGGAGACGGTCCCCCCCCCAACAGGGCCTCCCAGCCGATATCCTGGAGAACCCCAACTACCAGCCAGCCTGACTTCTCCTGGGTCTGCACAGGGATCCAGGCCATAGGCAGGGTGAGGGGCTTCACCCCAGGGACCCTCACCCAGGTCCCACAGCCCCTCAGCATCTGCAGCTGCACCACCACAGTTCTTTCTGTCCCAGGGTCTCGCCACCCCAGGCGTTTCCACACTGACCCCTGGGAACCCCCCTATGTCTCTCCTCTCCACCATCACCAGTCCATGCTGCTGCTGCTGCTGCTTCTCCTGCAGCTTTTCCTCGGGCTCTTGCTCTCTCTCATGGTCCTCTCTCTCTCTCGGGCTCTGCTCCCATCCCATCCATCTCCAATCCCCTGATGGGGAACCCAGCCGTGAAGACCCTTGTCTGGTTGGGGACCAGACTCTCGGGGATGCCTGGCTGCTGCTTCCAGATCCTCTTGTAGCCCCATCTGGGTGAGGAATTTGCTCCTCAGACGTGTCCTTCTCCTCCAACTCACGATTAACTGTGCCTTGGTGAACTTCCCCATGTGTAACCCTCTCTTTGTGCACAGGATCACAATGTCCTTCTCAAGGATATGGTGATAGGCCATCACTTCACCGTTCCCAAGTGGCTCTGGACTCTCAGGCCTGTGTGCTCTTGGCTCCCCCATGGTTTCCAGGAAGGCCCCCTGGTGTGCCAGACCTTCTCGTGGTCGCCACCTTTTTGCCAGGGTTGAGCTGCTGACTCCTCCGTCCCTGGGATTGCTCCTGCCATCCCCAGGGGGATCCCGTTACTCCAACAGTCCTTCCCCCCACAGAGACCCCCAAGTCAGCGCGTCTCCGACCCCTCCGGTCATCCTCCCCCCTGCAGACATCACCCAGGCAGCACATCTCAGATCCCCCTGCTCATCCCCTCCCCCAGCAGAGATCCCCCGAGCCACCATCTCTCCCAACCCCCGTTCATTCTCCCCCCCCCCCGCAGAGATCACCCAGGAAGCACAGCTCACATCCCCCTGCTCCTCCTCTCCCCCTGCAGAGACCCCCCAGCAAGCGCCTCTCAGACTCCCCCAGTTCATCCCCTCCCTCCACAGAGACCCGCCAGGCAGCACCCCTTCCACCGGCTCATCCTCTCCCTATGCAGAGACCCCCAGACACTGCCTCTCAGACCCCCCTGCTCATCCCCTTCCCCCGCAGAGACCCGCAGTCATTGCCCCTCCCCCACTGATCATCCCCTCCCTGCGCAAAGACCCCCCAGCTGGAGCCTCTCAGACCCCCCTGCTCATCCCCTCCCCCCACAGAGACCCATCATCCAGGACCCCTCAGACCCCCTGCTCATCCCCTACCCCGGAGAGATCCCCCCAGCCAGTGCCTCTCAGACCCCCCTGCTCGTTCCCTCCCCCTGCAGAGACCCCCCCAGCCAGCACCCCTCCCCCACCGATCATCCCCTCCCCCTGCAGAGACCCTCCTAGCCAACTCCTCTCATCGCGCCCGCTCATCCCCCCAGTCAGCGCCTCTCAGACCCCCTGCTCATCGCCTCCCCACACAAAGACCCCACTCATCCCCTCCCCCCCCGCAGAAACCTCCCAGCCAGTGCCTCTTAGACCCCCTCGCTGATCCCCTCCCTCTGGCGGAGACCGCACAGACAGCACCTCTCAGACCCCCGCCCCCCGGCACCTTCCCGCAAACTCTCATGTTCCGCACAACCCCCCCATGTCCGGCCCTTCCCACGTCCACCTCGCCCCCCACCCTGTCTGGGTCCACCTGCCCCCCTCCCCACGTCCTGCCCCCCCGGCCCTGTGATCTGCCCCCTTCCCGGATCCGACCTGCCTCCTTACCCCGTGACTTGCCCCGCCCCAAGATCCAACCACCCGCCAACCCACATCCTGCCCCTTCAGGTCCAACCACCCCACATCCTACAACCCCAGATCCGATCGGCCCCTATCTCCCGCCCCCACCCCGCATCTGACCGCCCCCCCGTCCTGCTCCACACTCCCTTCATGTACCCTCTGTCCCGGACTCACAGATCGTGCCCACCCGTGGCCCTGTGTGGTCCGTGGGGGATGTCCCTTTCAGTGAGACAGCCCTTCTCGGGGGTCTACTCTCTCTCTGGGTCAGGCTCCTCCACCTCCTGGAGCCGCACCTCTCTGAGTCTTAGCACGTCTGTCTCTGCTGTGGGCCCCCTCAGGGAGTCCACATGCTCTGGACTCCCCGGGCCTCCTCACCCCCGAAGGGGTTGATGCCTCCTGTTCTCTAGCCCGGAGTGACTCTCAGCCAGCATAAAACAGGAGGATTTATTGAGAGTTGAACCCAGCACAGGAAACTCTCAGGGCCTCAGGCCTTGCTTCCCTTAGCCCAGCACATCCCAGTCTCCCTGCAACGAGGTGGTGTGACGAACTGGGACTGTTCTTACTGTGGTCTGTGAATACTGTGTTGGTGCCTCAGTGTCCACATGGCAGTTCTTAAGTATCTAGCAAAGCAAAGGGCCAGTTCACTGAAATACCTGGCACTCTGTCTCCTAGCCACTGATGGCCTGGGCCCCTTCTCTGCAGAGGAACCAGCTGAAGGTGTTGGAGACAAATGGATCAGTTGGAGACTCCTGGCCCGGGGAAAGCAACTAAGAGAGGAGGAGGGGCTGGAGGGAGTTTGGCAGTCTGGAGCTGGCTGGGGGAGGAAGGGAAGGACAGACAGGTGAGTCCAGTAAGCAGGTGAGAAATGAGATCCTGTCTGCAGGGTCAACCCTGTTCAGGGTCAACCCTGTGCAGCTCGCAGGCATTCTCAAAGGCCGTCAGGAAGGTATCTATGTATCTATGTCCTCCCCCTCCTTATGCCGGGCCAGGAAGCACTTATCAAAGCTCTTTGTAGGCTTGGGTCCCCCCTCACTCGCCGCAGCCGGGGCCCCACTGCTTCTCAGCCAGGCCAGTTCCAGCTCATGCTTATGCTGGATCTCCTAGTACTCCCGCTCATGCTGGTGCTGGTTCTCGTGTTTACGCTGGTTCTCCCGCTCCTTCAGTTCTTGCCTCCTTTATTCGAGCTCTTCCCGTCTCAGCTCCCTGTCATGTTCCATCCACATCCATTCCAGGAACAAGGAGCTCCGCCGGGACGATCTCCTGCTGGCTGCCGGGGTCAGGGTGCCCTCGGTATTCACTGGGCTTCCTCCAACCCCTAGGTATAGGTGGGCAGGGTCTTGGGGTGTCCTCGGCAGCCGTCTGGCCCCTCCCAGCCATGTCAGGCCCCAGGGCCCGCGCTGCGTCCGCTGGGCGGCTTCCCTCAGGGACTGAGCTTGGTTCACTCAAGCGATCCTTCTCCTCCAGCTGGGCAATTAGCTGTTCTTTGGTGGACATCCCAATGCACAGCCCCCTCTGCTTCCACAGCTCCACCAGGTCTTTCTTTAGGTGCTTAGCATACATCTTCCTGCTGGCCACTCGCTGGCCTGTGCTCTCAGCTTCCCTGGTTCCAGGGAGACCCCTCGAGCACCAGCCCTTTTTCCGGTCACCCCCTCTCTGCCAGGGTCGAGCTGCAGACTCCTCTGCTCCTGGGACTGCTCCTGCAATCCCCCGGGGAACCCTGTTACTGCAAAGTCCTTCTCTCTGGTCACACAATCCCAGGGGTTAATCACCTTCTGACCTCGTCTCTCTCTGACTCTTCAGCACGCCTGGCCCCCGTCAATCCCCCTTTGTTTTACTGTTCCCCAGTCACTTACTACAGGAAGCGCCGTCCACGGGGTGCAGTAAATCCCGCCGCTGCCGCAAGTGGTCACGGAGTGTGGGGGAGTCGGGGCCCTGCACCCCTTTTCATCCGATTCACCTGGACTGTCAGCCAGCCAGTAAAACAGGTTTATTTAGATGCCAGAAACACAGTCCAAGACAGGTCCTGCAGGCACAGACAACAGGATCCCCCCAGTTAGGTCCATCTTGGGGCCCCAGAAGCACCACAGCCCCATTTGGGGTGGGGGGTCAGAGCCCTGTCTGTCCTTCCCTTCCTCCCCCAGCCAGCTCCAGACTGCCAAACTCCCTCCAGCCCCTCCTCCTCTCTCAGTTGCTTTCCCCGGGCCAGGAGTCTCCAACTGATCCATTTGTCTCCAACACCTTCAGCTGGTTCCTCTGCAGAGAAGGGGCCCAGGTGTGCTAAGACTCAGAGAGGTGCGGCTCCAGGAGGTGGAGGAGCCTGACCCAGAGAGAGAGTAGACCCCCGAGAAGGGCTGTCTCACTGAAAGGGACATCCCTCACGGACCACACAGGGCCACGGGTGGGCACGATCTGTGAGTCCGGGACAGAGGGTACATGAAGGGAGTGTGGAGCAGGACGGGGGGGCGGTCAGATGCGGGGTGGGGGCGGGAGATAGGGGCCGATCGGATCTGGGGTTGTAGGATGTGGGGTGGTTGGACCTGAAGGGGCAGGATGTGGGTTGGCGGGTGGTTGGATCTTGGGGCGGGGCAAGTCACGGGGTAAGGGGGCAGGTCGGATCCGGGAAGGGGGCAGATCACAGGGCCGGGGGGGCAGGACGTGGGGAGGGGGGCAGGTGGACCCAGACAGGGTGGGGGGCGAGGTGGACGTGGGAAGGGCCGGACATGGGGGGGTTGTGCGGAACATGAGAGTTTGCGGGAAGGTGCCGGGGGGCGGGGGTCTGAGAGGTGCTGTCTGTGCGGTCTCCGCCAGAGGGAGGGGATCAGCGAGGGGGTCTAAGAGGCACTGGCTGGGAGGTTTCTGCGGGGGGGGAGGGGATGAGTGGGGTCTTTGTGTGGGGAGGCGATGAGCAGGGGGTCTGAGAGGCGCTGACTGGGGGGGGATGAGACGGCGCAATGAGAGGAGTTGGCTAGGAGGGTCTCTGCAGGGGGAGGGGATGATCGGTGGGGGAGGGGTGCTGGCTGGGGGGGTCTCTGCAGGGGGAGGGAACGAGCAAGGGGGTCTATGAGGCACTGGCTGGGGGGATCTCTCCGGGGTAGGGGATGAGCAGGGGGTCTGAGGGGTCCTGGATGATGGGTCTCTGTGGGGGGAGGGGATGAGCAGGGGGGTCTGAGAGGCTCCAGCTGGGGGGTCTTTGCGCAGGGAGGGGATGATCAGTGGGGGAGCGGCAATGACTGGGGGTCTCTGCGGGGGAAGGGGATGAGCAGGGGGGTCTGAGAGGCAGTGTCTGGGGGTCTCTGCATGGGGAGAGGATGAGCCGGTGGAAGGGGTGCTGCCTGGCGGGTCTCTGTGGAGGGAGGGGATGAACTGGGGGAGTCTGAGAGGCACTTGCTGGGGGGTCTCTGCAGGGGGAGAGGAGGAGCAGGGGGATGTGAGCTGTGCTTCCTGGGTGATCTCTGCGGGGGGGGGGAGAATGAACGGGGGTTGGGAGAGATGGTGGCTCGGGGGATCTCTGCTGGGGGAGGGGATGAGCAGGGGGATCTGAGATGTGCTGCCTGGGTGATGTCTGCAGGGGGGAGGATGACCGGAGGGGTCGGAGACGCGCTGACTTGGGGGTCTCTGTGGGGGGAAGGACTGTTGGAGTAACGGGATCCCCCTGGGGATGGCAGGAGCAATCCCAGGGACGGAGGAGTCAGCAGCTCAACCCTGGCAAAAAGGTGGCGACCACGAGAAGGTCTGGCACACCAGGGGGCCTTCCTGGAAACCATGGGGGAGCCAAGAGCACACAGGCCTGAGAGTCCAGAGCCACTTGGGAACGGTGAAGTGATGGCCTATCACCATATCCTTGAGAAGGACATTGTGATCCTGTGCACAAAGAGAGGGTTACACATGGGGAAGTTCACCAAGGCACAGTTAATCGTGAGTTGGAGGAGAAGGACACGTCTGAGGAGCAAATTCCTCACCCAGATGGGGCTACAAGAGGATCTGGAAGCAGCAGCCAGGCATCCCCGAGAGTCTGGTCCCCAACCAGACAAGGGTCTTCACGGCTGGGTTCCCCATCAGGGGATTGGAGATGGATGGGATGGGAGCAGAGCCCGAGAGAGAGAGAGAGGACCATGAGAGAGAGCAAGAGCCCGAGGAAAAGCTGCAGGAGAAGCAGCAGCAGCAGCAGCATGGACTGGTGATGGTGGAGAGGAGAGACATAGGGGGGTTCCCAGGGGTCAGTGTGGAAACGCCTGGGGTGGCGAGACCCTGGGACAGAAAGAACTGTGGTGGTGCAGCTGCAGATGCTGAGGGGCTGTGGGACCTGGGTGAGGGTCCCTGGGGTGAAGCCCCTCACCCTGCCTATGGCCTGGATCCCTGTGCAGACCCAGGAGAAGTCAGGCTGGCTGGTAGTTGGGGTTCTCCAGGATATCGGCTGGGAGGCCCTGTTGGAGGGGGACCGTCTCCCCTTGGGACAGGATCCAGGCTCTGCTCCTGTAACAGCCGAGGGTTTGAATTCAAATCCAGGGAACCAATTGGCTAGGATGGAAATGGTCAGTGAAAATGCAAATGATGTGGCTGGCAGGGAGGAGGGGCTGCTGGGCTCAGGATACCTGCCTACCTGTAACCAGCCCCCTGGGGCTGAGTGGGAGGGAGAGATGCTCCCCGCCCCCCTGCACACCGGAGAGCGGGCTCACGCTGGCTCTGATGCTGTGACCAGAGCAGAGAGCTCGCTGCCTGCCCCCACTGGGACAGCAAGAGCAGCGCTGAGCACGGGGGGAGCTGAGACCCCAGCTGTGTGGGGCGACACCCAGGCAGGGCAGGTCGGCTGCCAACCAGGTTTGTCTGGTCCACACGTGCTGCTGGGAAGTGATTACACAGCAGGGCGGGAGCTACCAGGGACAGGGCTCCGGGGGGCTGTGACCCCAGGTCCAGCCAGCGAGAGGGAGCAGGTCCCACTCCCTGCCCCAGCAGCAGAATCCCAGACCGAGCTGCAGAGGGATCCCTCCTTGGAGAAGCTGAGAGAACTTGCTGGCCACAGCGCTGCAAACCCTCTTGGGGAAGGCTGCAGGGACAGAGTCCTGCGGGAGAAGGGACTCCTGTACCGGGAATGGGCTCCCCAAGGGGAAGTAGAACTGGGGTGAATCAGGAGGCAGCTGGTGGTGCCCCAGGAATCCACAGGGTTCTTCCCTTTCAAACTGCTGGATGGGAGGAGAGTGAGGGGACACCTGGGCATGAAAGGGGAGGATTGGGGGGAGAAGGGGGAAGACCCGCTGGTGGTTCTCTTCCCTGAGGTGGGAGCCAATCTTCCCATCAGGTGTTCCCCGTTCAGAGTCACTGGGAAAGCAACCCAGAACCTGGAGAGAGAGGTCAAGGACATGCTGCCTTTAAATGTGATCCAGCCGTTTTACAGCCCATGGGCCTCACCCGTGGGGCTGATCCCCAAGGGAGATAGGATGATCTGGTTTAATGAGGACCATCGGAAGCTTAAAGCCATCACAGTATCCGATGCCGACCCCATGTCTAGGGCTGGGGAGATTCTAGACAAGCTGAGGGCGATGGAGAACTTGGCCCTGGAAGACACTGATAACATGTGCATCTTTAGCCAGACCTGGGAGGGACAGGTGTCCCAGGTGAAGAGGGGGCTGGGCAGCCTCAAGGAGGTGAGACTGACGGTAAAAGCTGAAAAGTGTAAGGTGGGGACGGCAGAGGTGTTGTATCTGGGCCACAAGCTGGGGAGCAGCTGCCCAAGCCCAGAGCTGGCCAAGGCCAAGGTGGGGGCTCTTAACCAAGAAAGCCTGAATCACAGCCCAGAGTGCTGGGAAAAGATCCTGTCCCAGTTTGAACCCCTGGGGTGGCAAATTTTACGGGCTGCATAAACTTTCCCACATGCGGCCTGCGAGTGCCATCAAGCACACTCGACCTAAGGGAGGGTGTGAGACTGGACTGTCCTGGTGTAACTCACACCAAGGAATGGGAGAGATGCTGGAGCATCCCTGGGAACATTGGTGGGATCGAACTTCCCCAGGTCACTGGCTGAAGTGACCTCGCTCAGTTCGGTCTCGAAGGCAGGGAGAGATGTGATGAACTGGGAATGTTCTTAATGTTTTCTCTGAATACTGTGTTGCTGCCTCAGTGTCCCCTATGCAGTTCTTAATATCTAGATGGTGGAATAAGGGTGTGTGGTTGCTGCAGAGGAAGGGGCCAGTGCACCTAAATGCCTGGCACTTTATCCCCTAGCAACTGATGGCCTGGGCCCCTCCTCTGCAAAGGTGCCAGCTGAAGGTGTTGGAGACAGAGGTCAGGTGACCTCCTGGCGCAGGAAAGGAGCTGAGCAGAGAGGAGGGGCTGGAGGGGGCGGTTAGTCTGGAGCTGGCTGGGGATAAGGAGTGAAGTGCAGATGTGGGGGTCTGGCTCACTACCCCCCAGAATGGACCTGGCTGAGGGGTCCGGTTTGCTGTATCTGCAAGCTCTGTTTTAGACCGTGTTCCTGTCATTGAATAAACCTATGTTTTACTGGCTGACTGAGAGTCACATCTGACTGGAAAGTGGGGTGCAGGACCCTGTGGTTGCCCCAGGACCCCACTTGGGCGGGCTCGCTGTGGGAAGTGCACAGAGGGGCAAAGGATGCTGAATGCTCCAAGGAGAGACCCAGGAGGTGAAGACGTTTGAGCTTCTTGCCCTGAACAAGGCTTCTCCAAGGGAGAGAAAACTCCCCAAAGTCCTGACTGGCTTGGTGGGGAGCAGTTCCAGAGCATCGCCCATGGACTCTGTGACATAAGGGAGCTCAGCGGGGAGCCCAGGGGGCTGCAGGTCAGCAGTGAGGGGCACCAGCAGAGCTGTGAGTCTGCAGGTCAGAACTGGGATAGCAGGGTCTGCGGGTAGGGAGTGAGGGGCACCGTCAGCTCAGTGACTGGGGAGCTCAGCAGGCAGCCCAGGGGGCTGCGGGTCGAGAGTGAGGGGCACAAGCAGAGGTATGAGTCTGGAGATTAGGACTAGGATACCAGGCACTGCGGGCTGGGAGTGAGGGTCACCTGTAGAGCTGGAGGGAGCCCAGGGGGCTGCAGATCAGGAGTGAGGTGCACCGCTAGAGCTAGGGCAAGCCCAGGGGGCTGTGGGTCGGGAATGAGGGGCACCACTAGAGCTGGAGTGAGCCCAGGGGGCTGTTGGTGGGGAGTGAGTGACACCAGCAGAGCTGCGAGTCTGGAGGTCAGGACTGGGATTGCAGGGGCTGCAGGTCGGGAGTGAGGGGCACTGGCAGCGCAGTGACTGGGGAGCTCAGCCGGGCCCCAGGGAGCTGGGGGTTGGGAGTGAGGGGTACTGGTAGAGCTGGACGGAGCCCAGGGGGCTGTGGGTCGGGAGTGAGGGGCACCGATAGAGGTCGGGGGAACCCAGGGGGTTGCAGGTCTGGAGTGAGGGGCAGCAGCCGAGCTGCAAGTCTGGAGGTCAGGACTGGGATAGCAGGGGCTATGGGTCGGGAGTGAGGGGCACCGGCAGCTCAGTTACTAGGGAGCCTAGCGAGGAGTCAAGGGGGCTGCGGGTCGAGAGTGAGGGGCACCGCTAGAGCTGGGGGGGACCCCAGGGTGCTGTGCGTCGGGAGTGAGGGGCACCAGCAGAGCTGTGAGTCTGGAGATCAGGACTGGGATAGCTGCGGCTGTGGGTCGGGAGTGAGGGGCACCATGAGAGCTGGAGGGAGCCCAGGGGGCTCTGGATCGGGAGTGAGGGGCACTGCTAGTACTGGGGAAGTCCAGGGGGCTGCAGGTCGAGAGTGAGGGGCACCAGCAGAGCTGTCAGTCTGGAGGTCTGGAATGGGATAGCTGGGGCTGCGGGTTGGGAGTGAGGGGCACCCGTAGAACTCGGGTAAGCCCAGGTGGCTGCGGCTCAGGAGTGATGGGCACTGGCAGCGCAGTGACTGAGGAGCTGCAGGTCGGGAGTGAGGGGCATCAGCAGTGCAGTGACTGGGGAGCTCAGGCGGGATCCCAGGGTGCTGCGGGTTGGGAGTGAGGGGCACCAGCAGAGCTGGGTGGATCCCAGGTGGCTGCGGGTTGGGAATTGTGAGATAGACACCTGCAGCGTCACAGGAGCCAGCAAACAGAGCTGTAAAGGGGAGTTTGCGAGGGAGACTAAGAGACCTAGGTAGAGGAATAGAAGGGAATGGGTGGTGGTCTTGCACCCGCTGGGGGTTTGTTTTGCTGTGGGAGGTGGTGGTTTGCTTTGGTTTGTGTTTCCTGGACTAACAGGTTTTACGTGGAAAAGCTATAACTGATACAGAGGCAGCAGTGAAAGACACAATGAGGATGACTGGATGTGGAAGCTGCGGCATGTACATGATCCTGGAGGGGGTACCTGAAAAGAGTTTTGTCTGCATGAAGGGCCGCCTGATAGAGCTGGTGGAAGAAAAGATCCGAGGACTGGAGATGCAGGTGGAAACTGTTGTTGAGTTTAGAAGGGGGTTTGAGCAGATGGTGGAGCAAGGACATGAGGAAGCTGAAGGAAAAAGCTCAGACTTGCAGATGGAAGCAGGACCAAAGAGCTCAGAGGGGAGACTGCTGGGTGAGGAAAGTGGACGGTGGAAGCATGTGACTAAGAGATCCAGGCAGAGGAAAAGACAGGCTAGTGAAGGAGAAATAGAACTCAGGAACAGGTTTGCAGAGTTGGAAAATGAAGAAGGGGTCGCTGAAGGTGAGAGGGCAAGGAAGAAGAGAAGAGCAGCTAGTCCTATAGGAAGAGGGGAAGAGTCAATGGAGACAACACCAAATATGAGCCCCAGGAGGATACGAGAAGGGTTGCGGAGGATTGCAAGGGTGAATAGAAATCAAGAGGACTTTCAGCCAGAGGGAACGGGGGATAGACCAGAGAATCACACCATCACCAGGAAAAGGCAGGTCTACGTGATTGGGGACTAATTACTGAGAAGAATAGACAGGCCAGTAACTAAAGCTGATCCGGAGAACAGAAGGGTGTGCTATCTGCCTGGTGCTAAGATACGGGATGTGGACCTGAGGCTGAAAAGGATCCTAACGGGAGCTGGAGAAAATCCTTTGATTGTCCTTCACATGGGAACGAATGATACTGCTAGATTCTCGCTGGAACGTATCAAGGGAGACTATGCCAGACTGGGGAAGACGCTTAGAGAAATCGAGGCTCAGGTGATCTTCAGTGGGATTCTGCCAGTTCCTAGAGAAGGGCAACAAAGGTGTGACAAGATTATGGCGATCAATAGATGGCTCAGGCAGTGGTGCTATAAGGAGGGCTTTGGGATGTACGGCTATTGGGAAGTATTTAAGGACAGAAGACTGTTCTCTCGGGATGGACTTCACCTGAGTAAGGAGGGAAATAGACTTCTAGGATGGAGGCTCGCCGACCTGATTAAGAGAGCTTTAAACTAGAAATTTGGGGGGAGATAGTTGGGAGATGTCCAGGTGATCTCCACGCCAGAATTTAACCTTGAGAGGGAAGAAAACAAAGTAAAAGGGGATACAGCCGTGGACAGAAGAATTGACATAAGGAGGAAGGGTAGTGTAGATACCAGACTAACAGGTGATGCTGGTGGTAGAATGTCTGTGCCTAACTGGATAAAGAATGTCAGTGAAGCCAAACGGCAAAAATTAAGGTGTCTGTACACTAATGCGAGGAGCCTAGGTAACAAAATGGAGGAACTAGAGCTACTGGTGCAGGAAGTGAAACCGGATATTATAGGGGTAACAGAAACATGGTGGAATAGTAGTCATGACTGGAGTACAGGTATTGAAGGCAATGTGCTGTTTAGGAAAGACAGAAATAAAGGCAAAGGTGGTGGAGTAGCATTGTACATCAATGATGAGGTTAACTGTAAAGAAATAAGAAGTGATGGAATGGACAAGACAGAGTCTGTCTGGGCAAAAATCACACTGGGAAAGAAAGTTACTAGAGCCTCCCCTCAGATAGTGCTTGGGGTGTGCTACAGACTGCTGAGTTCTGATTTGGATATGGATAGAGACCTCTTTAATGTTTTTAATGAAGTAAACACTAACGGGAAATGTGTGATCATGGGAGATTTTAACTTCCCAGATATAGACTGGAGGACAAGTGCTAGCAAGAATAATAGGGCTCAGATTTTTCTGGATGTGATAGATGGATTTCTTCACCAAGTAGTTGAAGAACCAACAAGAGGGGATGCCATTTTAGATTTGGTTTTGGTGAGTAGTGAGGACCTCATAGAAGAAATGGTTGTAGGGGACAACCTTGGTTCGAGTGATCATGAGCTAATTCAGTTCAAACTAGATGGAAGGATAATCAAAAATAGATCTGGGACTAGGGTTTTGACTTCTCAAGGGCTAACTTTAAAGAATTAAGGAAATTAGTTAGGAAGGTGGATTGGACTGAAGAACCTGTGGATCTAAATGCGGAGGAGGCCTGGAATTACTTTAAGTTGCAGCTGCAGAAACTATCAGAAGCCTGCATCCCAACAAAGGTGAAAAAAAACCATAGGCAGGAGTTGTAGACCAAGCTGGATGAGCAGGCATCTCAGAGAGGTGATTAAGAAAAAGCAGAAAGCCTACAAGGAGTGGAAGAAGGGTGGGATTAGCAAGGAAAGCTACCTTAGTGAGGCCAGAACATGTAGGGATAAAGTGAGAAAGGCTGAAAGCCATGTAGAGTTGGACCTTGCAAAAGGAATTAAAACCAATAGTAAAAGGTTCTATAGCCATATAAATAAGAAGAAAACAAAGAAAGAAGAAGTGGGACCGCTAAACACTGAGGATGGAATGGAGGTTAAGGATAACCTAGGCATGGCCCAATATATAAATAAGTACTTTGTCTCAGTCTTTAATAAGGCTAATGAGGAGCTTAAGGATAATGGAAGGATGACAAACGAGAATGAGGATATGGAGGTGGATATTACCACATCTGAGGTAGAAGCCAAACTTGAACAGCTTAATGGGACAAAATCGGAGGGCCCAGATAATCTTAATCCAAGAATATTAAAGGAACTGGCACATGAAATTGCAAGCCCATTAGCAAGAATTTTTAATGAAACGGTAAACTCAGGGGTTGTACCGTACGACTGGAGAATTGCTAACATAGTTCCTATCTTTAAGAAAGGGAAAAAAAGTGATCCGAGTAACTATAGGCCTGTTAGTTTGACATCTGTAGTATGTAAGGTCTTGGAAAAAATTTTGAAGGAGAAAGTAGTTAAGGACATTGAGGTCAATGATAATTGGGACAAAGTACAACATGGTTTTACTAAAGGTAGATCGTGCCAAACCAACCTGATCTCCTTCTTTGAGAAGGTGACAGACTATTTAGACAAAGGAAATGCAGTAGATCTAATTTACTTCGATTTCAGTAAGGCATTTGACACGGTTCCACATGGAAAATTATTAGTTAAATTGGAAAAGATGGGGATCAATATGAAAATTGAAAGGTGGATAAGGAACTGGTTAAAGGGGAGACTCCAACGGGTCATACTGAAGGGTGAACTGTCAGGCTGGAAGGAGGTTACTAGTGGAGTTCCTCAAGGATTAGTTTTGGGACCAATCTTATTTAACCTTTTTATTACTGACCTTGGCACAAAAAGCGGGAATGTGCTAATAAAGTTTGTGGATGACACAAAGCTGGGGGGTATTGCTAACACAGAGAAGGACTGGGATATCATACAGGAAGATCTGGATGACCTTGTAAACTGGAGTAATAGCAATAGGATGAAAATTAATAGTGAAAAGTGCAAGGTCATGCACTTAGGGATTAATAATAAGAATTTTAGATATACATTGGGGACACATCAGTTGGAAGCAACAGAGGAGGAGAAGGACCTTGGAGTATTGGTTGATCACAGGATGACTATGAGCCGCCAACGTGATATGGCCGTTAAAAAAGCTAATGCGGTTTTAGGATGCATCAGGCGAGGTATTTCCAGCAAAGATAAGGAGGTGTTAGTACCGTTGTATAAGGCACTGGTGAGACCTCATCTGGAATACTGTGTGCAGTTCTGGTCTCCCATGTTTAAGAAGGATGAATTCAAACTGGAACAGGTTCAGAGACGGGCTACTAGGATGATCCGAGGAATGGAAAACCTGCCTTATGAAGGGAGACTCAAAGAGCTTGGCTTGTTTAGCCTAGCCAAAAGAAGGCTGAGGGGGGATATGCTTGCTCTTTATAAATATATCAGAGGGATTAATATTAGGGAGGGAGAGGAATTATTTAAGCTTAGTACCAATGCAGACACAAGAACAAATGGGTATATACTGGACACTAGGAAGTTTAGACTTGAAATTAGATGAAGGTTTCTAACCATTAGAGGAGTGAAGTTCTGGAACAGCCTTCCAAGGGGAGCAGTGGGGGCAAAAGACATATCTGGCTTTAAGACTAAGCTTGATAAGTTTATGGAAGGGATGGTATGATGGGATAGCTTAATTTTGGCAATTGATCTTTGATTATCAACAGATAAGTATGCCCAGTGGTCTGTGATGGGATGTTGGATGGGATGGGATCTGAGTTACTGCAGAGAATTCTTTCCTGAGTGCTGGCTGGTGAGTCTTGCCCACATGCTCAGGGTTTAGCTCATCGCCATATTTGGGGTCGGGAAGGAATTTTCCTCCGGGGCAGATTGGCAGAGGCCCTGGAGGTTTTTCGCCTTCCTCTGCAGCGTGGGGCATGGGTCACTTGCTGGTGGATTCTCTGCAGCTTGAGGTCTTCAAACCACAATTTGAAGACTTCAGTATCTCGGACTTAGGTTAGGAATTTGTTATAGAAGTGGATGGGTAGGGTTCTGTGGCCTGCTTTGTGCAAGAGGTCAGACTAGATGATCATATTGGTCCCTTCTGACCCTAAAGTTTATGAGTCTAAAAAAGCTGTGTTCACCCTCTCCCAACAGAGCCTGTTTATCTGGCTGTCTGATTGTTCTTTACTCTAGTTTCTACCAATTTGCCCATTGCTGAAGTTAGGCTCACCAGCCCGCAATTGTCGGGATCACCCCTGGAGCCCATTTTAAAAATTGGCATTACATTAGCTACCTGCCAGTCGTCTGCAACAGAGGCTTGCTTCAGTGGTAGCTTGTGTGCTACGGCTAGTTGTTCTGCAATTTAAAATTTGAGTTCCCTCAGAACTCATGGTTGAATGCCACCTGGTCCAGCTGACTTCTTCCTGTTTAATTGAACAATTTGTTCTAAAACTTCTTATACTGGGATGGTACCTCAGATTTGTCACCCAATAAGGAGAGCTCCAAGGTGGGACTCTCCCTCCTGTCTTCTGCAGTGAAGATCGATGCAGAGAGAGTTCATGGAGCTTCTTTGCAATGGCCTTGTCTTCGTAGTGTGCTCCTTTGTCAGCTAGTGGCCTCACTACCTCTTTGGCAGGCTACCTGCTGCTGACATACTTAAAAACATTCTTATGCTTAGCTTTTGTGTCTTTAGCACGTTGCTTCTCAGATTCTTTCTTGGCCTGACTTCTTAGACTTTGACACTTAACAGGCCAGAGTTTGTGCACCTTCCTCACTAGGATCTGATTTCCAAATTTTGAAGAATGACTTTTTGCCTCTAACAGCTCCATTACTCTGCCATTTACCTACAGTGGCGTTCTGCTGGTCCTCCTATTGTCATTTTTGATTTAGGGCATACGTTTCATCTGAGCCTCTAACTGCAGCTTTTTTAAAGGATCTGCATGCTGCTTGCAGGCACCTAACACTTGTGACAGCAGCTCCTTTTAATTTCCATCCAACCATCTGTACTTATGCCGATAGGTTGACTTTAGGTCTTTAACTTTGATCGGTAGCTGAGAAGATGGTAAATCAGACAAACCCCTTCATTTCCTTGTTATTTCCTGACTTCTTTATTCATCGCCTTTTCCTTATTTCCAGGCTGAGGCGGCGGCCTGCCAGGGAGCTCCCCGGCACCTCTGGCTGCCTGGGCTGAAGGCAAGAGGCTGGCCTGGGTGTGGCGAGGGCCTCCTGTCCCGGCCTGAGGCTGCAGTGCTTCCTGGTCCCGGCAGGCGGCTGCTGCGGGAGAACACGAGGGAGGCTTTCGGGGCTCTAGGCAGCGATGTGTGGCTGTCAGGAGAAAGAGCCGAGGCTCCCGACTCAACCTGCCATTGACTCGTGTGGCTCTGCGCGCAGTCAGCCGTGGCAGGCCAGGCTGCGGACGTGACTCAGGCTTGGGCAGCATGGCTGCTCTTTCCTGACGAGGCATAAGGCAGGCCAAGAGCTTTACACAGCCTACAGGGAAGTGAGAGGGAGGCGTCTTCGGGCCGGCGGGTCTTGTCCGTTTCTCACTTGCCACTTGGACAGAAGTGGGAAAGGAGCGAAACATACACGACTGAAGATTCGGCACTTGGGTTAAGCCCGAGTCCCTGACATGGCTGCTCAGAGACAAGCTTTTATGGCGCAGCCCCCACACGCTTCCAGCCAGCAGGTGAACCCACTGTGTCCAAGAGGGAGCCTCTGAGGTGGCAAAAGGGGGACATCACAGTTCCCGGCAGACCTTGAGGAGCCCACAAGGAGGCTTCAGTGGCATCCCTGGGGGAGCATGAACTCCCCCTCCCTTCCCCCTTCTGTGCCTATAACAGAGCTCGATTAATCCAAACCCTCTTCTGCCAGCACCAGGCCTCCTTCTTCTTACACTGGGCCTGCAAGCGAGGGGACAGCTTGCATGGCACCAAGAGTCTAACCTGTGAGACAGGAGGCGGCTGATGCCCACAGCCTGCTGGGGAGCTCCCAGAAGTTATTAATGGACAGAGACTCCTCAATGCCCTTAGTAACAAGGGTTTGGGGTTCATCAAGGCCAGTAAGGGGGTCACTATGTCAGCCCTGTAACCCTGGGTGTCAGGTCACTGTGCAGCTTTGATCTAGAGCTCTGATCCCAACAACTGACCAGTAGCCCACCTGGTTACTCCTTACAGACTGACCTTACCCCTCTTCCAGCCCTGGATTTGCCCCCTAATCATCCTACTGCCACTCAGAGCCACAGACGTGGAGGTGCTGAAGGAGGGAGGGGTGACGCTAGGGTGGGGTTCTTCTCTAAAGATGGCTGGTAGAAAGGTGGTGCTCAGTTCTGTCAACGACCTGCCCAGTTGCCTCGCTGCCAGGGGATGCAGACATTTCTGTAAGGCCATTAAATGGGGTATTTTGCTTCTGAGTGAATGTGAGGAATATGCAATTATGAGAGGGAATTTCCATCCCTCTTTCATGTGCATTTAAGAGCCCCAGTGGCCTAATGGATAAGGCATTGGCTTCCTAAGCCAGAGATTGTGGGTTCAAGTCCCATCTGGGGTGAAAAGCTACTTGCTCCTTGTATATTGCAAAGAAACCTGGTGTTGTTTTCACCAAGGAAGCTGGGAGATGTTTGAACACAAAGTACTGCAGCTTGGGAACAATCCCCCAGAAATGGCATCTTCCACTCCACAAATGCTTTCTAAACCCAGCAGTAGCAAACAGTTAATACTAGTGTTTGTCTGAGACTAGAGTGAAGGGAAGTGTTTACTCCAACACCTCAGTGAAAGAGCAAGGCCGTACTGAAAGAGAATGGATCTGTCTGGAGGCAAAGCAGACCTTGAGAATGAGCAACAGTGTGAAAAGAAGAGGTTCAAGTGTGTGGTAGGTGTTAGCTAGGTTGGTCTGACAAATTTCAAGAAAATACCAATGCCCGTAGACTGGTGCAGACACTGGCTGTTTCTGATCTTTTACTGAGAGTTCATTGAGAAATATTTTCCTTAACTATGTTATGGAATATTGGGTTGTCTATGAAGGCACCATTCTTCCTGCTTTCGCCCTTTGAGACAACACGGCTACATGGCATGAGGCCAATGTGCAAAGGTTGTCATGTGAGGTATCTATGACAAGGTTATGATTTGCTGGTTATAATTATACTAGCTGTATGCGTGTACCATTTTTGTATTTGAAGTTATGCATATGGGCTATGTATTTGTATCTCAAATGGATTTGATTCCAGGTAGCCTCAGTGATGCATTTGGTCAGCTTCTTGAGAAAGGACTATTCTCAGGAAGTGCCCAATCAAGAAATGCTTCACTGACACTGGACTTTGGGAGATGCCAATCCACATCTGAGCTTTCCTGGGAATATCAAACTAACATGTAAACAAAGGTGCTGGCCTGCAAACTGAGTCATGCATGGACATGTGATTTGCCCATGTGACTCCAGACTCCATCTTGCTGCTGTGATTTTCCACAGTAAGAATGGAGGACAGTCCCCATCACTGCACAAGAAGAGCAATGGAAACATTCAATACTGAAATGTGATTTGTGACTGGGAGAGGTGTGAGAGCTGAAAAAATCCAACGCGTTTGTTCACGTCAGACGTGAGAGATCATCTGAACTAGTCAAAGCAGTGTCCAGATCTCAGCAGTCCTCTGCTTCTGAGCACCTCTCCCCCTTGTATCTAGCTTGTTCTGTAGCCCTTCCCCAGCTCGGTCAGAGACTTACCTGAGCTCTCGGCTTTGTGTTCCACCTGACTCAGGCCTGGTCTAGGCTGACATAACTACAGGGCTCAGGGCTGTGAAAAACCCACCCCCCGATGTAGCTGTGCCATTCTCCCCCCTGCTATAGACGCGGCGGTATCGACAGAAGATGCTTCCATCAGCCTGGCTGCTGTCACTTTGGGGGTGGGGTTCCTGCAGTGACATTAAAACCCCTTCTGTGGCTGTCGGCTAGGTCTCTACTGTGCCGCTCTAGTCCCGTAGCACAGACCTGGCCTTGGTCACTGCTAGTCATGTCGCTGGAACCTGCTTTGGCAATAAAACTCCTCCTCTCCCTCCTTCCCCCTCTTTTCCTCTTCTCTTCCCAGTTTACACCGCTGAGCCTGAGCTCAGAGAACCTGGCCCTGGACTCCCTGGGCCACTTGGTTATGTCACAAATGTGATGCAGATACTTGAGTCAAGTGGGAGTGAAAAGGAAGAACTCAGCTGCTTGCCCCTCTGCTTAGCCTCTCCAAGGCCTGGGGTCCTGCCGTGCCTGCAGAGCAACAAGAGCGGCTCTCTTGAGATGGTCTCAAGATGGTCTCGCCATCCATCCCATCAGTGGTGAAGGGGTCTCCGTGTCAGGGGGTGGCGACATGGAGGGAATGTGGTGGCAAGATGAGTAGGGGGGAGAGGGAAGCCGAACGAAAGCAAGGATCACTGTGCGCTTCTGTAGCAGGTTTCACCCAAGGGGAAGGTGACACTGCAAAGGTGGAAAACCTGAGACGCAGAGAGCAACAGGGACTTGTCTGGGCTCCTGGCTCCCTGGCCTCTGTTCTGGCCACTAGACAACACTACCTATGCTCGGCTCCCTAGGGTTAGGTGGGGATACAGCTTTAAAAGGTATGGGCCATATCCTCAGCTGGTGTAAATCCGTATAGCTCCACTGACATCAATGACACAAGTTTCGAGCAGCTGAGGATCTGACCCACTCTGCAGAGTTTGATTGAAAACTGGGAGAATGAGTTAAGACACTTGCTCATACAAGCACCATCATTCCCTTCTCACGGGAGGCTGAAACAGCCCTGTGGCAAGGGATGGAATTAGCCCCAAGAGGGGAATCCTTTTGGCCCTCTTCTGCCTGGAAGGGTCATGGAGGGGCAGGACTGAGGTGCTTTGGCAGAGTTTTGAGAATAAGTGCTGAGCTGAGTAAGCAGCGAGTGTGAACGTGACTGACAGTCCTGGGACAGAGAGGAAGGCAGCCAGGAAAAATGGAGAAATTCAGCCACTGTCCCTGGGTAGGTTTGAACCACAATCTTCTCAATTAATAGCGGACTCCACTGAGCCATTGCACCACAGAGACACAAATATGTGCTAACCAAGGCTGCTGCCTAGAAGCCTGCACATCTGCCTGCCAGCACTAGTGCTCACAAGGCACTAGTGTGGATGCTGGAGGCTGGGTGCTGGCTGCTGCAGGTACAAAGCCAGCAGAGTGGTGCAGTGGAAGCATGCTAGGTCCATAATCCCACAGTTAATGGGTCAAAGCCATCTTCTGCTGTGCATGGGCTTGTTCCTTACCCCTCTGGCCTTCAAGCAAGGCTGTGACCAGCAGAGCACCAAGAGCCTAGACCATGAGGCAAGAGGTGGCTGAGGTGTCAGCCTGCCAGGGAGCTCTCTGGCTGCCTGGGCGTGGTGAGGGCCTCCTGTCCCAGCCTCAGGCCGCAGTGCTTCTTGGTCCTCTTTTCCCACCCACACCGGCAGGCAGCTGCTGCAGGAGAACACAAGGGAGGCTCTCCGGGTGCTAGGCAGCGTGTGTGGCTGCCAGGAGAAAGAGCTGAGGCTCCCGACTCGACCTGCCATTGACTTGCATAGCTCTGAACTCCATCAGCCATGGTGGGCCAGGCTGTGGACGAGACTCAGGCTTGGGCAGCATAGCCGCGCTTTCCTGACGAGGCATGAGGCAGGCCAAGGGCTTTGCACAGCCTACAGGGAAGTGGGAGGGAGGCGTCTTCGGGCCAGCGTGTCTCGTCCGTTTCTCACTTGCCACTTGGACAGAAGTGGGAAAGGAGCAAAACATACACAACTGAAGATTCTGCACTTGGATTAAGCCCGAGTCCCTGACATGGCTGCTCAGAGGTGGGCTTTTACGGCGCAGCCCCCACACGCTTCCAGCCAGCAGGTGAACCCACTGTGTCCAAGAGGGAGCCTTTGAGGTGGCAAAAGGGGGACATCATAGTTCCCAGCAGACCTTGAGGAGCCCACAAGGAGGCTTCAGTGGCATCCCTGGGGGAGCATAAACTCCCCCTCCTTTCCCCCTTCTGTGCCCATAACACAGAGCTCGATTAATCAAAACACTTTCCTGCCAGCACCAGGCCTCCTTCTTCCTACACTGGGCCTGCAAGCGAGGGGGTGGCTGGCACAGCACCAAGAGTCTAACCTGTGAGGCAGGAGGTGGCTGACACCCACAGCCTGCTGGGGAGCTCCCAGAAGTTATTAATGGACAGAGACTCCTCAATGCCCTTAGTAACAAGGGTTTGGGGTTCATCGAGTCACTATGTCAGCCCTGGGTGTCAGGTCGCTGTACAGCTTTGATCTAGAGCTCTGATCTCAACCACCAACCAGCAGCCCACAGCCTCTCTCTGGGTCTGCCCCACCTGGTTACTCCTTACAGGCTGACCATACCCCCCTTCCAGCCCCAGATTTGCCCCCTAATCATCCTACTGCCACTCAGAACCACAGATGTGGAGGTGCTGAAGGAGGGAGGGGTGACTCTAGGATGGGGTTCTTCTCTAAAAATGGCTGGCAGAAAGGTGGTGCTCAGCTCTGTCAGCAACCTACCCAGTTGCCTCGCTGCCAGCAGATGGAGACATTTCTGTAAGATGATTAAATGGGGTATTTGGCTTCTGAGTGAATGTGAGGAATGTGCACTTATGAGAGGGAATATCCATCCCTTTTTCAGCTGGCCTTC
>NC_044324.1:198633376-198788536 GCF_007399415.2 Gopherus evgoodei | reverse complement strand
GCTTCCCTACAGGGCCGGCCCTAGAGGGGTCTGGGGTCTGGGACAAATCCCCCCTTTCCTCCTCAGGCCCTGTCCCCACTCCACCCCTTCCCCCAAGTCCCCACCCCGTCCCATCTCTTCGGCCCATTCCTCTCCCACCCCCACCTCTTCCCGTCCCTGCTCCTCCCCCTCCCCACCCAGTGCCTCCTGCACCCCACTGAACAGCTGATCACTGGCAAGTGGGAGGCACTGAAAGGAAAGAGGAGGAGCTTGTCAGCAAGGCCTGTAGTGTGTATGGGCGGGGGAGGAGCTGGCTGCCAGTGGGTGCTGAGCACCTATTTTTTCTCTGTTGGTTCTGCAGCCCCATAGCTCCCATGGAGTCGCTGACTTGGCTTCCTTCACACTCTAGAGAGAGGAGCAGAACCAGGGCTATGGCTGATCTATGGGGCATCAGGTGAGTGCCAGAGGCTTCAGGTGCTGAGAGTTTGCCTGACCCCTCAGGGTCACAGTGTGAGGTGGTGTCCCAGGGATCTCTATGAAAGGAGCAGAACAGGATTTACTTGGGGTGGGGAGAGAATTGAGAGTATCTCAGGGGGTTGTACAGAGGTGTTGCCCGGGTGAGAGACTGGCTAAAACACAGGCCTCACTGTGAGCAGGATTCAAACTTGTGCAGGGAAACCCTATTGGATTTCAACTCCCACATCTTAACCACTTGGCCATCACAGCTGTGAATACAAAATTGCCCCAATGCCAGAGAAACTGGTAAAATATCACAATGACCGGGTGTGAAGTCATCTGAACTACACAATTCCCACCACAAACCTGGCTCCCAAAGCACAGGGGGGATTGGGGTTTGTTCTCTTTGCTTAGCCATGTGCAGTAGCACAGAGAGCACGTTTAAAAGTCTCCCCTCCCACAGAGCGGGAATGGGAAATGATTCTCAACTTGAAGCCTGATGTAGGGTGACCAGACGGCCCGATTTTATCGGGACTGTCCTGATATTTGCTTGTTTGTCCCGCGTCCCAACCGATGTGTGGTCGGGACCCTGGACAAACAAATAACTTTGTCCTCTGCTCCAGCACACGGGCATAGTCTGGAGGGATACTTGCCCCCTCCAACTCCACCCCCTCATTCCCCCATTGGATCCCTCCCCAAATCCTTGCCCTGGCCCTGCCTCTTTCCCAAGCACACAGCATTCTTCCTCCCTCCCAGGTTTGCACACAGGCCATGGCCATGGCTGGGAGCGCAGTGCGGAAGCTGCTCCAGCCCTGCAGCCTGCAGGGCAGCGCAATGGGGCTGGGGGCAGCGCGGAGCAGGCAGGGCCCAGGTGGGTGGGAGGCAGAGACATACATGGGGTGGTCACGCTCCTGCCGGGAGCTGCCTGGTTCACCCCTTGCCCGAGAGCTGCAGGAGGGGCCCGGATCATGGCTCGGCTGCAGAGCTCAGAGCCCAGGCTGGGCCCAGGAGTGAGGGGATGGGGGAGCTGGGGGTGTAGCGGGGGTTGGAGCCGAGAGTTGGTTGGAGATGGGGCTGTGCCACTGCCACTTGGCGGGGGGGCCCCTCTGGCTTTTTTTTTTGGTCCACACCCCGCGTCCTGATATTTCATCTTTGACATCTGGTCACCCTAGCCTGATATGAAGGAGGATGTCTGGACCAAGGGGCCAGGGACTGGCCTTTGCTAGAGAAACCACTGTCAAGTTTTAGCCAATTAGGACAAGTCAGCAAATAAGAACAACCTCAGGTATCAGTAACTGCTACAGGTTGCAAATTCCTACATGCAGCAGTTTCTGGCACTACACCTGCGCAGCTCTGCTCCCCGGCTCTTCTCGGGCTCCTGCTCTCTCCTTAGCTCTGCCCCACTCTCGCCCAGGCAGTTCCAGCTCACATGGAGGATGGGACCCCCTGGCCTGGTGACTCCCTCATTACACTGCCTGGCCTGTCAGTGCAGCTAACTTGGAGCTTTGGCCTCTCCCCATTGTCCCTGGGGACTGTCAGTCTCAGGGTCCTGATTTCCCACTGATCCTTCCCCCTTCTATTGGTGCTGGGAACTAGCCAACCAACCCCCCCCCACACACACTAAGTTTTAGTAAAGGGCCAAGAGCCCCCTTACACAAGCCAGCCCCATGAGGCTCACCGATGTGCAGAGAAGGCAGCACAAGCTGGTCCCATGGTGTAATGGGCAGCACTCAGGACTCTGAATCCTGTAATCTGAGTTCAAATCTCAGTGGGACCTTGTGTTGGCTTGTGGTCATAAGCAGCAGGTTATATACATTTGTGGTGCTTGGGCTCCAGGAATATTCAGGGCTGGGGGCCCTGCTCCAGCAATATTTGGAGCTGGGTCTCTTCCTCTGCCTGCCACCTGCTGCACTGCATCCCTGCCTGACAAAAAGCAGCGTGTGCCTGTCCCCTGCCTGCTCCTGCTGCTGGAGTAGAGGGATTCTGGGCAGAACTGCTATCTGCTTCCACTGGGGTCCTAGTGCCCACCCACCACTAATGGCAAGAGAGGTGCCCTGAACCTCCCAGCCCCAGCCAGAGCCCTCATCCCCATGCACCCCAACCCTGAGCACCCTCCTGCATCATGAATCCCTCATCCTCAGCCCTGCACTCCCTCCCAGAGCCTGCACTTCTCACCCCTTCCTACAACCCTGCCCCAGCCTGGAGCCTGCACCCAGCACCCAAACTCCATCCCAAAGCCTGCACCCCTCCTGCACGCTAATCCCCAGCCCAGGATCTGCACCCCAGACCTCCCCCCCAAGCCCCCTCCCAGAGCCTTAGGCAGGTGGGGGTGGAGTTTGGGGGCAGGTTCTGGGCACCACCAAAATTTCAACAAATTTGCCACCCATGCTTGTGGTAAAGCCCCAGAGCTCAACTTCTCTGTCTCCAGCTGTGTAAGAGTGAATCTTTTCCCTCCTGCTGAGTGACTCACACCTCCTAAAGCCAGGTCTTTGGCTGGGATGGCCACAATGGGTTAGGGCTCTAGAACTTGCTACCCTGATAGTTGGGATTCTTGCTGCTGCACCTGATGTTCACAAGCTTGGCCCTTGTGCTTCCTACCACACTTTTCCTCTGGCCCACATGGCGCTTGAAGAAAGGAGTGCCAGGGCTGGGATTAATAGTCAGGGCTTGGCAGGAAGGAGGAAGAGTCCCAGGCTGGAGCCCCACACACCTTCCCTCCTCCGGGCACCTAGAGCAGAGGCAGCCCAGCTCTGTCCGCTGGATACCTCAGCAGAGTAGGTGAGTTCATGTAAATACAGTCTGGTCCCAAAGCCTCCTCCCAACCCTGGTCATCAGTAGCTGTCAGGGGAGAGCTCATTCACACCTCGCTTACAAATCATCATTTGAAATTCTAAGGTTGGCCAACACTGCCGAAGCCAATGCACCGACATTGTCAGCAAACACAACAGCTGGGTGAGGAAACCCGGCTTTGTCCAGACTTTCCAAACCTATTTTACTTTCTCAGGTACAAGTAGTTTTCATACGTTGTATCTGCTTTTAAAGGGTGTGTTAACGTTTCAATTTCCATTCAAATTTGCAACCAATGACAACATTGGCAGCACTGCATGTAACTACCTGACCACTGAGGGAGGGGGTGTTGGGGAAATTCGGGGAAGGGGGTGCACAGCCCCCTGATTGGGGGGCGTATAGGGAATGCCCAGTTTCACTGAATTGAGTCTCCTACTGCAGCACCTCAGTAGGTTACATCAGAGAGGAGCTGCAGTGTCTAGGCAGTGGGATGCCTGTGCCTTTAAGATCCCAGCCCTGGGAAGTTCATGCTGAGAGGTGCTGCCTGTGAGAGGGGAAATAAAAAAGCCCTCTGCTCCCCACACCCATGTTTGCAAACACTGGAGTCTCAGCCCACCGGGATAACTGTTACCCCTCAGCCCCTGCCTGTGCCAGGATTTAACCCTCTGGCAGCGCCTCCCTCTGGGCTTAACTCCAGCTCCCCCCCCCCGACTTTGCCCTTCAGTCCCTCTCCTAACTCTGCCTCCAGCTGCTTGACCACTCGACCAGTCAATTTCCACCCCCTGCTCAGACCCTGGCCACCCCCTCCTCTGATTTGCCCCCCTTTGGCCCTTTTTAATCCCTGTAAAAAGTAGGGGGTGCTGGGTCCCATTCTCTGGAGGGAGGGCTGGGCACCTGGCCCCTGCCTGCCCAGTGCTCAAAGTGCCCCATGATCTTGTGGATGTTTGCTGAGTGCTGCAGGGTCGCCCGAAGGGGAGAGAGACGCGGTTAGGAGGTGATGCAGCCAAGGGTGCCTCACCCAACACTGAGATGCAGCCACCTCTGGGGTGAGTTACACAAGTCAGCAAATGAATTTGGAACAAGAAACGCACTGAAAGGACCGAGGCAGCTGCAGGAGGTGGAGAAAACCAGAAAAAGCAGTATCCCTGGATCCCAGCCCTGCCCCTCCCCCACTCTACCCCCTAACCTCCACTCCCCTCCCACATGTGAGGGGAGAACCCAGGAGTCCTGGTCCCCAGCCTTGCCCACTCCCATATTTTGATATGGCTCCATCCAACAGCTGCCCCCACAATTGCAGAGCAGTGCCATGGGGCACACGGGGGCCTGCCTGTTTGCACAGGATGGGCAATGCCAGTGCCCCAGGATGGGGAGAGACCATGCTAAGGGAGAAGCAGGCAGCAGACAGCTCCCATGACAGAGAAAGAAACGCTAGGGGGTGCTATGCTGCAAGGAGTGAAGGGGGTTGGCAGGGAATGGGAGGATCTTCCCTCACAGCAGGTGCGTCTGTCTCCCTCCCAATTCCTCCCCAGCCCTACCCCAGCCCAGGCTAATCCCAGCCCAGCTACCAGGGTTAAATTTGGCCTGGATTCCCCAGCTGCTGGGGGTGGGGCTTGGGGCTGGGAAGCCTGAGCCTCTACTTCCCCTTCCCCAGACACAGTTGCATGGGCACAGACCAAAGGAGCCTGCAGCACTGCTGCCTAGAGGAAACTGAGTCACCAGCCAGTGACAGACACATCATGGCTCTCCTCATCCTCATCCTCTTTTCCATATACAACCTGGCCAGGGGAGGGGGGGTAAACTCAGGGCAGTTGCATAGTTAACCTGTGGAACTCTTGCAAGAGGATGTTGTGAAGGCCAAGACTATAACAGGGTTCAAAAAAGAACTAGATAAGTTTATGGTGGATAGATCCATCAAGGGCTATTAGCCAGGGTGGGCAGGGATGGTGCCTGTAGCCTCTGTTTGCCAGAAGCTGGGAATGGGCAATAGGGGATGGATCACTTGATGATTCCCTGCTCTGTTCATTCCCTCTGGGGCACCTGGCACTGGCCACTGTCAGAAGACAGGAGGATACTGGGCTAGATGGACTTTGCGTCTGAACCAGTCTGGCCGTTCTTATGTCTCCCTTGGAGCAGCAGTGACACCCAGTGGGCAGTCAGAGTAATGCACAGAAGGTGTTTTCCTTGGCGCAGCAGTGACACCCAGTGGCCAATCAGGGTAACACACAGAGTATGTTTCCCTTGGAGCAGCAGTGACACCTCGTGGTCATTCAAGGTAATGCACAGAAGGTGTTTCCCTTGATACAGCAGTGACACCCACTGGTCAGGTGGTGTAATGCACAGCATGTGTCTGCCCTCTACGAGCAGTGACACCCACGGACCAGTCACGATAATGCACAGAGTGTGTTTCCCATCAATCTGGGTAAGGCACAGAGCATGTTTCCCATGGAGCAGCAGTGACACTCAGTGACCAGCAGGGGTGACCATCAGACTCTTTTCCTTTAGTGGGGGACTGAGATGGGCTACACAAAAAAATTGGGGGGCTGTGCCCCCCATCACCTGGCCCCAACCTTCATGGGGGCCATGACTCTGCTCCTTCTCAGTTAAAGACCAGGCTCATCTCCTCTCCCCCGGGCTAGGGTTTAAAGCAATACAAACTTTATTAAAATAAAATAGTAAACAGGGTTTACTTTAAATATTCTAAATCTGTCCAAATTTTAGTACTGAATCCAAAGTTCTCTTAAAGATCCCATCAGTAACCAAAACCTAAATGAAAAATTGAAACCAAAAACAAGGCTTAATTTAAAACCCAAACATTAAGAAAAACTTTGTTTGTAAAAATAAAAACTAACAAATGCTGTAAATTAATAATTTCAACATTTTATCAAAAAAGTGTGCTACAGCAGAATGATAAAATAACATCAAATAAATAAGCATGTATCATAAACAGATAGCTAAGGGTTAATGTTCTTTTACCTGGAAAGAAGTAAGCTGAACACCTGACCAGAGGACGAATCAGGAAACAAGACTTTTTCAAATCTGGGTGGAGGGAAGTTTGTGTGTGAGTCCTTTGTTCTTGGTCTTCTGCCTGTACTCTCTCGGCTATGAGAGGATTTTTCTGCCTCCTGCTTTTCTAATCTTCTGTTTCCCAGTTGTAAGTACAAAAGATAAGATAGTGATTTATATGTTTTTTATTTTGTATTTACATGTGTGTACTTGCTGGAGTGTTTTGAAGTGTGTTCTTTTTTAATAAGGCTGTTTATTCATATTTCTTTTAAGCAATTGACCCTGTATTTGTCACCTTAATACAGAGAGACCATTTTTATGTATTTTTCTTTCTTTTTATATAAAGCTTTCTTTTTAAAGACCTGTTGGAGTTTTTCTTTAGTGGGGGACTCCAGGGAATTGAGTCTGTAGCTCACCAGGGAATTGGTGGGAGGAAGAAGTCAGGGGGAAAAGAAAATCTCTCTGTGTTAGATTTACTAGCCTGACTTTGCATTCCCTCTGGAAGAAGGGCGGGTGGGGGAGAGATTGGCTCTCAGTACTTGTGTTTCCAGGACTGGAAATAGGGAGGGTGGAATCCCTCTGTTTAGATTCATGGAGCTTGCTTCTGTGTATCTCTCCAGGAACCCAGGGAGGGAACACCTGGAAGGAGGAGGGGGAAGGGAAATGGTTTATTCCCCTTTGTTGTGAGACTCAAGGAATTTGGGTCTTGGGGTCCCCAGGGAAGGTTTTTGGGGGGACTACAGTGCCCCAAAACACTCTAATTTTTTGGGTGGTGGCAGCTTTACCAGGTCCAAGCTGGTAACTAAGCTTGGAGGTTTTCATGCTAACACTCATATTTTGGATGCTAACATCCAAATCTGGAAATATGTTATGACAGCATGACCACTAAAACCTCCTATAAAGGAATTGAATCCTTGAATACTGGTCAAATCTGTATAAAATATGCAGAACTATGTCAAAACTGGTGTTGCAGGTCAGCCATTCAAATCCAGCAAATGTCAATTAAAAGCTCCATTCCAGCTAAAAAAACCAAAACAATCCAATAAACCAAAATGGTCACAGCCTGAAACAAACCTACACAGAAGCAAAATTAAACCTGTACCAACACAGGAACAAACGATGTAAATTTCTAATTCTAACTTCTTGTTTCTCCCAGGAGGAAGGTGTTTTGCACCCCAGTAACCAGGCTGTCACTGCAGCTTTCCATTCACTAAATAAGATTTTTACCAAATATAAATTGCCCTCCAATTTCTCTAAGAGAAATTGAAATTGTATCTTTGCACTAATATCCCAAGTGTGCAAGTCCATCCCCTCAGAGCAGCCCCACACCCTGAGCCCAGGGGAGAATCCCAGCTGGTTTGTGCATTTGTAACCCTGGGGCCTGAAGCTGATGAGAGAAAAGGAAGTGAGACATCTTGGAGCTTTCCGATACCACCTGCGGGGAGCATAGGGATTTGACTGAGGGTACGTCTTCACTACCCGCCATATCGGCAGGGAGCAATCGATTGCTCGGGGATCGATATATCACGTCTCATCTAGACGCGATATATTGATCCCCGAACGCGCTTATATCGATTCCGTAACTCCACCAAGCTGAACGGAGTTGCGGAATCGACAGGGGGAGCCACGGACATCGATCCCGAGCCGTGAGATGGATGAGTAATTCGATCTTAGATACTTCGACTTCAGCTACGTTATTCACGTAGCTGAAGTTGCGTATCTAAGATCGATTTTCCCCCATAGCGTAGACCAGCCCTCAGTGACATCCTGGCTAATTTTCACCTTGTTCTCTGCCAGCAGGCTCAACTGAAGAGCTCGGGAGTGACTTGACCATGGCAGCACCCTATTTACATATTAAAAGCCAGCATTTTGGGGCCAATGGGTTGAAATGTGAGTACTTTGGGGGTTGGGACCCACATGAGAAGGGATGTGGACAAACTGGAGAGAGTCCAGCAGAGGGCAATAAAAATGATTAGGGGACTGAGACACATCACTTATGAGTACCTACAGGCCATATCCTGTATGTTAAGCTAAGGCAAAGTTAGCATATCTATATTGTGACCTTTTACTCAGAGAGGAAACTCGACCTTTATCATGTTACTTAAATAGATAAGTACCCATGCCTGTCTAAGACCTTTACCTAGACCAATCGACAATGGAGAATGGCATAGGGTTTTTTTCAGTGTTATACCCACAGATTTAACAGGTACACCACAAGGTAACTTATGTGCATATGTACATGTCATCACCAAGCACAAACATACTAGCCTATGAAGTAAACGTACCCTAATGTTTTGTGGGTGAGGAATGAAATTTGGGCATAGGAGGAAGGATTTCCGGCCCTTGTGCCCTATAAAAGAGGTAACCCACCTCGCTAGAGCACTTTGCTCTATCATTCTGACTTACTTCCTCCACTCTCTCTCTATCTACTATCAGTAGGCTGTACTTGTCCTTAAACTTTAAGTTTCAAGGGAACTAGGCTAAGTTCGGTTTCCCTAAGTTGTTATTATTTGTTTATTATTTTTTGATTCTAAAGTTTAACATATTCAAGTAAACCCTAAGTAACACCAGCTTTTTCTAAGCACTGCATCTTTCAATTAAGAATTGAGAAACCTGAACTGCAAGGCTGGTCCTGTGTCTCTTACCACCAGGTTATCAAGGAAGGCTGTGAGTATATTAACCAAAACTTTGTTGCATATAATGCCATATGTATCTTCTGAATAGCAGTAATGCAACTGTAACTTTGTAACTCAATTAAATTAAATAAAATGTAAGCTAATAAATTAAATTTTCATCAAATTATCCAAATTAATATTATTAGTATACCATAAATCAGGCTACATGGGACAGAGAGTTGGAGTGCAGAGGGATGAAGGCACTGGCTCTGGGGGTGCAGACTCTGGGGTGGGGTTAGAATGAGACATTGAGGGTGCAGTAGAGGACTCAGGATTAGGATAGAGAATTGGGCTGTGAATGCTCTGGAATGAGACCAGGAAAGAGAAAACTGAGATGCAAGAGAGAAATCAAGCTGGAGCAAAAAGCAGAGAAGAAGTGTGCAATTTGAGCTGCAGAGGGAAGAAAAAAGCCTTTGCCTGTCCCCTCTTACCAAAGCATCTAAGAACCAGATGAGAGACATCTTTCCCCCACTGCAACAACAATTCCAGTTGACCTAGACTGAGGGTACGTCTACACTACAGGATAAATTCGAATTAGCTTAAACCGATTTTATAAAACAGATATTATAAAGTCAATTGTGGCGTCCACACTAGGCACATTAATTCGGTGGTGTGCATCCGTGGTCCGAGGCTAGCTTCAACTTCTGGAGCAGTGCACTGTGGGTAGCTACTGTAAAAGAATGAGGCCAATAACGTCGATTTGGGTCCACATTAACCCTAAATCGATATAGTAATATTGATTTTAGCGTTACTCCTCTCGTTTGGTAGGAGTACAGAAATTGATTTTAAGAGCCCTTAAAATCGATTTAAAGTGCCTTGTAGTGTGGACGGGTACAGCGTTAAATCAATTTAACGCTGTTTAAATCGATTTAACGTTGTAGTGTGGACCAGGCCCTAGACTGAGAAAGGAACTCTTCTTCTCTGCAGCACTAGCAAACCTGGACTGAGTCATGAACACCTCATTCCCCCACCACCCCCCAGTGTTCCTGGCCTGGGACATGGGAGAGGCTCCTCTCTTCTCCATTTGGGACATGGCGGGATGAGAGAAGTGACAGGGCTTTACGGGAAATCATTATTTGCCTGATTCATGTGCAAGTCCTAGTCCTTGTTAACCCAAACAAACCGTTTATCCTGCATGCTGATACTAGTGTGGAAGGTCTGGGAGCAGTCCCGTACCAGGAAGTAGAAGGAAATGTAAATCTGTAGGCTTTGCCAGCTGAGGACTGTCTGATAGTGAAACTCGCCATCCCATCCACCAGCTGCAGTTCTTGGTCTTGAAATGGGCCATCACTGAGAAATTTCGAGACTACTTGTGTGGTGCTCAGTTTCAGGTGTGGACAGAGAACAATCCACTGACTTATGTGTTAACAAGGGCTAAGCTGGATGCTACAAGGCAGAGATGGGTGACAACTTTTGCTAGCCATAACTTCGCATTCAATACCAATGAGTTGGTATAATAGAGAATGTGATTTATCAGGACCACCAATTCTTGGCTGGGGGGAGGATGTAAGCAGGGTGAGAATGAACTCTACCCTGCCATCTCTTGGTGATCTGTTGTAAAGGCCTTTTGAGGCTGCTGTCATTTGCATGGTTCCACCCACCCCGGATTGCATGATGGGGGTGCTTGTCCAAAGGATCATTTCGGCTGCTGTGGGATCCTCAGTCTCTTTCTTATTAGGGCAGAGGTAATAAAGTGCAGTTATTCCGGTGATATGAATCAAGGACAGTAGAACGGAACTTAGCGGTTCATGATTTCAAGACTCACCCGAACCTACATAAATCTCGTTAGGCAAGGGACATGGGTTCCAAAACATGGTGAAATAAGAGAGATTGAAAAGGGATATTTGCACTTAGTGCAATGGATTTTTTGTTAAATCTTTAAATACACATTTTATGCCCTTTGTGTTTCTCCACTATAAAATTAAGGTGTTTTATATTTCTAACCCATGTTTAGAATTAGCCATTGATAAAAAGTGGTTAGTGACTAAATGCAGTTTTCAGGTATTCCTAAAGGGCTAGGCTGTGATCTCTTTTCCACACTAGAAGTTGAAAACAACTCCATAGTTGGGGAAAAGGCTCCCCACCACTCAGACAGCAAGAAAATTTTGCAGATTGGATTCTGGGAGTTAAGCTGTGGGACACAGCTTTTGTGACACACTCTGAAATCAGATTCTTAGTAACAGGTCAATAGGTGGGTTTACACAAATTCTGGCCTCTGGGACCAGAGCTGGGGGTGGGCCCCCACAACTTTTGTGGCACATGCACCACCTCTGCAAATCAACCTTTGCTACCTCACTCCATAACACCACACACACAGCAGCCTTTTACCTCTCAGAACCAAAATGCACCCTGAAAAAGATCCAACAGCATAAGCTTAAGGCAAACAACTGCACCACTAACAACAGCTCAAAAAGATTCAAAAACAGCTCTGTCTTTACACACCAGGAACGGCAAGAACCAAACCAGCAGCCACAAACACGGGCCACCAAAAACCAAACAAACATCCATTCCAGCTTCCCAGAAGCCTTGGCCATTGGGACCCCAGACCCCTTAATGATGAGTACTTTTCAGGCAAGGGTGAAGCTCTCAGGCCTCAAATGCCAGGTACAGTTACTCTCTCCTTGATCCAAAACGAACAGCAAAATACACTGCATTACTCCTGCCCCAATAACAAAGAGACTGGGGATCCCACAGCAGCTGAAATGACCCTCTGGACAAGCACTCCTATCATGCAATCCGGCGTGGGTGGAACCATGCAAATGACAGCAGCCTCAAAAGGCCTTTACAACAGATCGCCAACAGATGGCAGGGTAGAGTTCATAGCGACCCTGCTTAAACTAGATTGTGGAAAAGATTAAAAAACACTGAACGTTCAAACTCACCAAATGCGGGTCAATCCATCCTCATCGTCGTATCCGCTCGTTATACTCCACACCTGAACTTAGCCCTCACATGGACAACATACCCTCCTAACTCAGTGTCTGTACGTTAACCTTTTACCCCCAGTCGGGGCTATTGCAGATTATGTATTCCTTATGACACCGGATCTTAAACCGAACTTCGCACCCCCTGGGTAATCTGTACGTTGTTCCCTGATCACCAGAAACTTCTGCGCCTAAACGCTGTACCATACCCTTTTTTTTCTTTGAACGTCATCTTAATAAAATGTTGACATTTGTTCGAGATCCCGGCTCCTCTTCCTTTGCAAGGCGTGTGCGTTTGCTCCGGGTTTTAGTCTGCTAAGACAGCGAGGGGGGCCGATTGAGCCAGAGGCGCTTGCCTGCTGCAGACACGGATCCAAGGCTGAACCTCGTCCCCCACCAGCTGAAGGCTTAACTGAGAACAGTTTAAGAAGTGCTCCCGTCTCAGGCACTCAGCTACCCAGCTCCCAGTGGGGTCCAAACCCCAAAGAGATCCCTTTTACCCTGTAGACGCTGTAAAATCCTGTGACCAGGGCAGCTGCCTAGCAGCCTGCGCATCTGCCTGCCAGCACGAGAGCGCATAAGGCACTAATCTGGATAGTGCCGGCTGGGTGGCAGGGCTGTGAAGAGCCAGCAGAGTGGTGCAGTGGAAGCGTGCTGGGCCCATAACTCAAAGGTCAATGGATCGAAACCATCCTCTGCTATGTGTGCATTTGTTTCTTTTCCCTCTGGGCCTTCCAGCGAGGCGGTGACCAGCAGAGCAGCAAGAGGTGGCTGAGGCGGTGGCCTGCCAGAGAGCTCCCTGGCACCTCTGGCTGCCTGGGCTGAAGGCAAGAGGGAGGTCTGGGTGTGGCAAGGGCCTCCTGTCCCAGAATGAGGCTGCAGTGCTTCCTGGTCCCCTTTTCCCACCCACCCCGGCGGGCTGCGGGAGAACACGAGGGAGGCTCTCGGGGCACTAGGCAGTGCTGTGTGGCTGTCAGGGGAAAGAGCCGAGGCTACCGACTCGACCTGCCATTGACTCGCGTGGCTCTGCGCGCCGTCAGCCGGGGCGGGCCAGGCTGCGCACGTGACTCAGGCTTGGGCAGCATGGCTGCTCTTTCCTGACGAGGCATGAGGCAGGCCAAGAGCTTTGCACAGCCTACAGGGAAGTGGGAGGGAGGCGTCTTTGAGCAGGCGTGTCTCGTCCCCTTCTCCCTTGCCGCTTTGGCGGAGGCGGGAAGGGAGCAAAATGTTCCCGGCTGAAAGTTTTTGTGCTCGGCCTCGAGGATTAAGCCTGAGCCTCCGGCACGGCTGCTGGGAGACGGGTTTCTGAATGGCATCCAGCACGCTCTTTGGGCCACCAGCTGAAAGCACTGAGGCCAAGAGGCAGCAAAATGGGACTTTGGAGGCTCCCTGCAGGCCTCGGGGAAGCAAGGAAGTAGCACAGACTCATCGCTGTCCCCAGGTGGGCTCGAACCACCATCCTTTCAGTTAACAGCCAAACGCACTAACCCATTGCACCACAGAGACAAGGACGGGCAAGGCTGTATGGAGCACAAAAGTCAGGAATCAGCACAGGGTACGGTCTTGCATATGCATGCAGCTCTTAGACAAGCAACAGCAAGGAACTGGACTGGTATGCAGTGAAAGTTCTGTGGGAAGGAACCGAAAATAGCACGGAGGCTGCGGTACAGTGCTTGCGTACTCTTTCTTTGGCCTGTTTTGCTGGAAGAGTTAGCAGGGCGAAATTCCTAGTCAGAGGTCAGCAGGCGGGTTAATGCAAATTCTGGCCTCTGGGACCAGAGCTGGGGTTGGCGGGGGGGGGGGGGTGAATTCCTGTGGCACCTGCACAACCTCTGCAACCAACCTTTGCTACCTCACTCCATAACTCCACACACACAGCAGCCTTTTACCTCTCAGGAACCAAAACATACCCTGAAAGAGATCGAATGGCATAAGCTTAAGGCAAACAACTGCAGCACTAACAACAACAAAGAGATCGAATGGCATAACCCTAACCCTAAGGCAGTGGGGCTCCTCATGGTTGTGTGTTCCACGCTTTAATCTCACCCACCATGTATCAAGTGTGAGTTTCTCAGGCACTAGAATAGCTTTAACATGGAGTCATAGGGCTAACCCTAGCAAAACAGCCAGGATCCCTTGCTTATGCTTAGAAGGTGTGCGGTCTCCCTGAAGTCCAAGCAGCATCCGGGGTGGGGACAACAGTTTCTTCCTGACAGGGATTTTTATTCCATTCCCCCAGAGGTCAAGCTGACAGGGGCAAGTGTTTGTGCAGGTCTTTGCCTCCTCCTGGGTGTGTGAGGGGGAGCAATCAACCAGGTCTTTTGTCCACGGATGATCCACAGTGGCTTGCCTGATGTCTCAGTCAGGGCCTTCTCTTGTTGGAAAGGAGATGACGCCTCTTCTGGTAAACTAGCATTTCACACTTAGTAATGCTTCTCTCCTGACTGGTGGCAGGGTGGCGGCAAGGGGGTTTACAGCTTTAGTGCCAATGCTTATATATCACCTTACAACATGGGCTACGGCTATTATAGGTGAGAAGAATGCATGCAGCAACTCACGAGCTTGTCATAAACTCTAAATACTAAACACATTTTTATAAATCTAAGGCCTGTTTTAACAACAGTAACAAACAGGTGAGAAAGACTAGGTTCCAGCCATGCGTTTGTCACTTTTCAGTAACGCCTCGGGGCCTTGGTATGAGCTGGCACCTGGTCTGCCAGTGTCAGAAGAGTATCTTCCCTCTCTTGTCCCCAGGTGTCTGTACTGGGAGCAGTACTGTTCAACTTATTCATAAATGATCTGGGGAAAGGGGTAAACAGTGAGGTGGCAAAATTTGCAGATGATACAAAATTGCTCAAGATAGTTAAGTCTCAGGCAGACTGCGAAGAGCCATAAAGAGATCTCACAAAACTGGGTGACGGAACAACCAAATGGCACATGAACGTCGGTGCTGTTAAGTGCAAAGTAATACACATTGGAAAACATAATCCCAACTATCCCTATAAAACGATGGGGTCTAAATTAGCTGTTACCACTCGAGAAAGAGATCTGGGAGTCATTGTGGATAGTTCTCTGAAAACATCCACTCAATATGCAGCCGAGTGTTGGGAATCATTAAGAAAGGGATAGGTAAGAAGACTGAAACTATCATATCGCTTCAATAACAATCCATGGTACGCCCACATCTTGAATACTGCGTGCTGATGCCGTCGCCCCAATCTCAAAAAAGATCTATTGGAATGGGAAAGATTCAGAAAAGGACAACAAAGATGATGAGGGGATATGGACCAGCTTCCGTCTAAGAAGAGATTCATAAGATTGGGACTTTTCATCTTGGAAAAGAGACGACTAAAGGGGGATAAGACGGAGGTCTATAAAACCATGACCCGTGTGGAGAAAGTAAATAAGAAAGAAAAGAAAAGCTGTGGCTCTTCAGCGGCAGCTCAACCACACTGCTTCTTCTGCGGCAGTTCGGCGGCGAGTCCTCCCTCCCTTCCTCTTTGGTAGACATTTGGTGGCAGCTCAAAGACTAAGACAGGGAATGGGGGACCCACCGCCGAATTTCCGCTAAAGACCCAGACGTGCTGCCCCGATACCGTACGGGCCACCCCTTTGAATTGGCTGCTCCAAGCACCTGCTTGCTACGCTGGTGCCTGGAGCCAGCCCTGCTCCCGTGACAAGCAGGGGCTGGTGCAGAGCGTGGAAGGGCAGGGAGATGACATCTCCTCTAATAGCGAGGCCCTTTCACAGCAAGGGCAGCACCTCCCCGCAGTAGCACAGACCCACCTACTCCTCCTGCTTTCTCCTGACACCAGCACCACCCTTCCCGGCACCGCCTCATGGCAGCATCTGCTTCCAGACTCGCACCAGAAATGGGAAGTCTGGGTCGGGCCTGGCAGCAGCTGTCAGGAAATGGAAGCAGGAGACACGACCACTCCCATTGTGCTGTGGGGCCCATCCTGGCTGGTGGAAGATGGAGGCAGTGGACACTGCCACTCCCATGGTGCCGTAGGGTTTTCAGGTGGGGTGCCCCCCCTAGGGTTGGGTTCCAGGAGAGGTTTGGCATCTTAAGGGATTGATGGGGGGTTGCTTGGAGGAGGTTTGAAGACCAACAGCAAAGGGGAAGTTGGACAGTTGCCAGAAAACCAGGGAGACAAGGCAGGTGAGGTGATACCTGTTACTGGACCAGCTTTGGAGTCACACAGGGTCTTCTTCATGCAGGGGAAAGGTGCTCAGAGCATCACAGTTCAATAGAAGGTGGAACGCTCTGCCCCAAACACCAGACATTCCCCTACTTCCTGGAACAGGGGGGCTGTCCCCACTGTCCTGTAAACAGCCCCACCATGTAACCCAGAAGTGGCTGCATCTTAGCACCAAGACACCAGTGGTCACTGCTCCAGAGGAGATGGTACATACAGGCCACTGCCCTACGTGGCCACCAGACGTCACAGACTGTGCACTGTCTTAGCTGGCCCCACACGTTACTGCCCCAAGAGGTGAGGTACACACAGGCTACTACTCAAACTGGGCACCTGGGGTCACTGCAGCAATGGTTGGGGGGGATACAGGCAGGGCACTGCCGCACATGGCCACCAGGTGGCACTGCTGCAATGGTGCTGGTGGGGGGGAGATGATAAACAGGCCACTGCCTGAAGTGGCCACTACTACAATGGCATGGAGAGAAGGGGAAGGAGAAAGCAATAGGGCACTGCCACACCAGGGCACCCTGGGGAGGTCACTGCTCCAATTAGTAGAGATACACATCGGGTAGTGCCCCAACTGGGGGTCCTACACCAGAGAGAGAGGGGGCTGGGGAGAGAAGAGAAAATCAAAGGCCACTGCCTCACTTAGCCATCGGGGTCGCTACCTAAATAGGGGACACACACACACAGGGCACTGCCCCACCTGACCAGCAGGGGTCACTGCCCCAATTGGGGGATATACAGAGGGTATTGCCCCACAGGGATGCCAGGGATCAGTGCCTGCCATACCTGGCACACGGGTAGAGGGGATAGGGTGACCAGATGTCCTGATTTTATAGGGATAGTCCCGATATTCGGGGCTTTTTCTTATGTAGGTGCCTATTAGCCTCCACCCCGTCCCGATTCTTCACACTTTCTATCTGGTCACCCTGGGGGGCGGGGAGAGGGGGCTATACAAAGGGCACTGCCATACTTGGCCACCAGTGCACATCCCTAGTGGGGGAGTGATACACACCAGAAGCAGGGCTCACTGCCACAAGGGAGTTGAAAGGTACCCAAGGCACTGCCTGACACAGCCACCCAGGCACCCTGCCACCTTGGGGAAGGTGAAGAATACAGCTTGGGCACTGACTCCTCTGGCTACCAGTGGTCACAGGCCCAATGCAGGGGTTGCGGGGAGTAAATACACACAGGGGACTGCCCCACCTGGGCAACACGAGTCACTGAGATGAGAGTGGGATACGCAGAGGGCACTGCCCCAATGGCTGATATACATACAGAGCCCTGCCTCACCTACCCACCAGCGCTCACAGGCGCAATGGAAGTAGTGGGGGTCACACAGGCAACTGACCTCAGTTGCCACCAGGGGTCACTGCAGCAATGCTAGGGGGGATACATGCCAGGCATTGCTGCCCCTCGCCACCAGGAGTCACTGCTCCTACAAGAAGGCACCTACAGGACACTCCCATGCCTGGCCAGCAGGGGTCACTATCACTGGGGAGGGGCTATGGGAGAAGCAGAGAAAGAGCAACTAACTGCAGTGGGGAAAATCACAATCTACCAGGGAGAAAGAACGGACTCTGCTAGGACATCACACCAACTCCGGCCAGGCTGGATACCAGCAATTCGGGGCTGGAGCAGCTCCAGCTAGAGGCTGGGCAGAGACAGGTGACCTCGGTTTCTGCGCTGAGCAGGCTGCTTTGGCAGCGAGGAGGGACAAGGAACCCCCCGCCAGGGTCTTGCTGCCCAAGGAGGGGGAGATCTGCGGCACTCTTTGGAGTAGCTGGTTCAGCAGCTGTGAGCCACACTCTTCTCCCTGCCTGAGCTCTCCAGGAGCACATTACGCACAGGTGTGCGCTGGATGTAGGCACCAGTGTAACAACAGGGCCAGACTCTGCTGAGTGCTGCCTGCGAGAGACAGGGGCAGAGTCAGATAGGCAGATGGGGGCAGGAGATGACAGAGCCAGCGGCCATGAGCTGAACCCATCACAAGTCCAGCCTGTGACATCACCATCCATCCCTGCAGCTCTCCATCTGTCCCGCTGTCTGTCCAACCCTCAACCCCCCATCCGTCCCCAATGTATGCCACACACCCCTCTTCACCCATCTGCCTCACACACTCATCTATTTCCTCATGCATCCTGCTGTCCCTCTGATTGTCCCTGCAGTGCACAGCACAAGGACGCATAGTGGACCCTGAGCGAGGCTTTTGGGTGATGCAGTAATGGAGCTAGCGGGTGAAAGGGGCATCTCTAATCCCAGCCCCACTTCTCCTCTGCCCAAAGCCATGACCGCAAGCCCACCCCTCTCAGTCTCAGACCTCACAGCCCCAAAGACATGAATGGCCACTCACACTGTGACCCAGTTACAGCAATGAGGTCTTCCCAAAGATAGGGGGTGGGAGATGCAACCCCCTTATCCTGGCAGGCAGGACACATCCTTCCCAGTATGGCAGAGACCCTGCCCGTGGACAGATAGACCCAGCAGAGCCCATAGGAGACTAGGGGAGGGGGAGCAGAGGAAGAGAATGCAGGCAACTGAACATGACAGGTGTCCATGAAAGGAGAGAGAGAGAGTTTGAGTGAAAGTTGGCCAACACAGAGAGAGAAACCTAGGAGGAAGAAAGAAATTCACAACAGGGAGTCACCCTCATGGATCCAACTTTCTGCTAGTGAGCACACACCACTCCTGGCCAGAGAGATGATCAGCCCTCGCAAATGGCAACATCATCTCCCTTGAAGCACCTGGTTGTCTCCCCAATCCTTGGGCCTGTCCAGCATGTCTCCCTCCACAGAACTTACCTGGCCTCATCTTAGACTCCATCTTCATATTGCTCTTCTCCTTCCCAGAGCTCCTGCTCTGCTCCTCAGACCTGTCTGTCTCAGCTCTGCAGGCAGAGGGGAAGGGGCATGATGGGAACACACACGCCCCATTCCAGACACCACACAGCATCCACAGGGCTACCAAAACACCTCATCTTCGGCCAAAACCACACCTCACCCCGAGGGAGCAAAAAGCCTTTGTGAGTACAGCACACACAAGACAGGAAAAGATTAACACCCACACCCAGCCCAGCCAAAGTGGGAGCTTCCTCACCTTCCTGGCCACAGGTCCATGGGGCTCATGGATGGAGAAGTTTGGTGGGCTGTGGGGGTCCCTGAAGAACTGGCTCAGCATGTGAATGACTGGCATGTATGTGGGGGCCTGACTGTGGGTTGGGGTGTCCAGAAGAATCTAAGGGAAGGGAATACGGGGATTAAGGATAGAGGAGAGTGGCGTTACCAAGGAGCATTGTGGGAATGTGGGATTTAGAGAGCCCAGAGTGGATGGGTGTCGGCGGGTTGGATGACCCACAGTGGTTGAAAAAGGGAACCTGGCAGGTTTGGGTGTAGCAGAGATTGAAGATGAGGAACCTCACACCCTGGGGATGGACTGGAGGAGTAGGGGGATGGGAAAGTGGGGCCCAGCAATGAGAAATGGGTTGGAGGCAATTAGGGGTGGGGCACTGAGGACGGGGATGGGGGGAGGAGGAGGAAGGGGGGCGGGGTGCTGAGGACGGGAAGGAGGATGTGGGAGATGGGGCAAGAGGAGGTCGGTGTCAGGGTGCTGAGGACGGGGGCGAGGAGGTCGGGAACGAAGGGAAAGGCCAGGAAGAGTGTACACGATGGGGGAGGGGATGCTGGGGCTGAGGGATCCCCACAGATGGGGGTGGGGCTGGCAAGAGGGTCACAACAGATGGGGAGACACTGGGGGGCAGGTTGTGGGGGCTTGAAGGGGCTGCTGGGGCCCTACAGAGGGAGAGGAGGGGGCGGTGCTGGCAGGAGAGTCACAGCGAACGGGGGGGACACTGGGGGGCAGGTTGGGGAAGGTTGAAGGCCCCACGGCCCCAGGCTGCCGCTTGTGGGGCTGCTCCCAGGCAGCTCAGCCCCCACCCCTGCTGCTGCCCAGGCCCAGCTCCGTGGGTGGGTGAAGCCCTTTCACTCCGCGCTGCCTCTGCCCTGTGCCCCCCCCCGCCCGGCTTCCACGGGCCCGGGGCTGCTCCCGGGGCAGGGGCTGGGTCTGGCACCTGGAACTGGGTGTCTGAGCCCCCGGCCCCCCCGTGCGGAGCCGCCGCTCCCCGTCCCGCCTCAGCGCCCCTCGGCCCGGCCCCGCCCGCCGGCTGCCCCCGAGCCCGCGTCCCCGCAGGAGCGCCGGGGCGGGTCCCACTGGTGCCCCCCCCCCACTCCCCGTGGCGGAGGGGGCGGGGGCAGCGAAGCCTCGGGGCGAGGGAACCAGGCCCGCACCCCACGCGCCGAGTCTCTGTCCCGCGCTCTCTCCGCCAATCAGGGAGCGGGGCGGGGCGCGGCGACCTGACGAGCTAAAGCCTCTCCTCCAATAGAGGCCGCGTGTGAGAGGGAGAACTACGCTTCCCAGTGTGCACCGGGAGGGGGCGCGCTGCCTGAGCAACCGTTCGTCACTTCCGCTCTGAGACGAGCCTGCCCCGCCGCTCTCCGTCCTCTCCGTCCCCCAACCTGACACCTCTTCCCCCCCACCCCACAACTCCGCATCCCCGCCCCGCCCCCCAGAGAGCCCCGCCCCCCAGGTGCAGTGTATTAAACTGCTCCGCGTCGGAACGTGCGGCGCCGCTTCGCCCCTTTCAGCCCCCGCACAAAGCAGCTGATCGGGGCGGGAGAGCGCTGGGGGGCGAAGGCTGAGGACTGGGGCGGGGGGCGAGGGGCAGGTCAGTGCCGGGTCTGTCTCTGTCCGGTGACTTGATACATTTGTCTGCACCGCGGGGATGTTCCCAGCGCCCCTTGTTCGCTGGGGCTTTAACCCCCGTCTGGGTGTGAGCTGGTTTCTGGGTGTGTCCGATGAGCCTTGTAACCGGCTCCTTGTCACTCCCCGAACTCCCGCTCTGCCCAGCCATCCAGCCCCGTCCTCCTCCCTGGGTGAGCCCGGCTCTAAACCCCCCCTGCAGTACCAGTGTCACCCGCAGACAAACCTGCCACTGAACTGAATTAATCCTCCTCATTCCCCGAGCTCCGCCCTTCCCCCAAAGCCCTGCCCCTGCCCCCCTCCTCCTGGGGTCCTGCCCCCACAGTGCCCCTACCCCCGACGTCCTGGCCTCACATCACCTGTGTCATAAACAGATAGCTAAGGGTTAATGTCTCTTTCACCTGAAACACCTGACCAGAGAACCAATCAGGAAACCGGATTTTTTCAACCTTGGGTGGAGGGAAGTGTGTCTCTGAGTCTTTTGTCTGTCTGCCTGTTTCCTCTGAGCTTTGGAGAAGTAGTTCTATTTTCTAGTCTTCTGTTTCTAAGTGTAAGGACAAAGAGATCAGATAGTAAGTTCTATGGTTTCTTTTCTTTGGTATTTGCATGAATATCAGTGCTGGAGTGCTTTGATTTGTATTCTTTTTGAATAAGGCTGTTTATTCAATATTCTTTTAAGCAATTGACCCTGTGTTGTATCATCTTAATACAGAGAGAACATTTGTATTTTTCCTTTCTTTTTATATAAAGCTTTCTTTTAAGACCTGTTGGAGTTTTTCTTTACTTCAGGGAAATTGAGTCTGTACTCACCAGGGAATTGGTGGGAGGAAGAAATCAGGGGAGAGCTGTGTGTTGGATTGCTAGCCTGATTTGGCATTTCCTCTGGGTGAAGAGGAAAGTGTTTTTGTTCCAGGATTGGGAACGGAGAGGGGGAATCACTCTGCGTAGTTTCACAGAGCTTGTGTCTGTGTATCTCTCCAGGAGCACCTGGAGGGGGGAAGGGGAACAGGATTATTCCCTTTGTTGTGAGACTCAAGGGATTTGGGTCTTGGGGTCCCCAGGGAAGGTTTTTCAGGGGGACCAGAGTGCCCCAAAACACTCTAATTTTTTGGGTGGTGGCAGCAGGTACCAGGTCCAAGCTGGTAACTAAGCTTGGAGGTTTTCATGCTAACCCCCAAATTTTGGACGCTAAGGTCCAGAATCTGGGAATAAGGTTATGTCAACCTGTTCCCCTAATCCCTGCCCCATTCCCCAAAGCCCTGCCCCTGCCCCTTCCTCCAAGGCACCACCTTCGCATTGCCCCTTTTCCCAAATACCCCACCCTAACTCTGCCCCTTCCCCCAAATCCACACTCCTGCATTGCCCCTCCCCAGTACACCCCTCCCCTGCACCCTTTCCCCAAGGACCCACCCCCGCCCTCACATTGCCCCTTCTTTTTCCCCCTGAGAGCCTGACCCTGCACTGCCCCTTCCCCTTGAGATCCCTACCCCTACACCACCCATTCACCCGGGACCCCGCCCTCACATTGTCCTGAGACCCTGCCCCTGCACCACCCATTCACCTGGAACCCCATTCCCACATTGCCCCAAGCAGGGGCCGGCTCTAGCAATTTTGCCGCCCCAATCACAGCGGCACGCTGCGGGGGGCCCTCTGCCGTTCGCCGGTCCCGCGGCTCTGGTGGACCTCCCGCAGGCGTCCCTGCTGGGGGGTCCGGTGGTCCCACGGCTCCGGTGGACCTCCCGCAGGCATGCCTGCAGATGCTCCACTGGAGCCGCGGGACCAGCGGACCCTCCACAGGCATGCCTGCGGGAAGTCCACAGAGCCGCCTGCCGCCCTCCTGGCAACCGGCAGAGCGCCCCTGTGGCATGCTGCCCCAAGCACGCGCTTGGCATGCTGTGGCCTGGAGCCGGCCCTGGCCCCAAGACCCTGCCCCTGCACCACCCCTTCCCCCTGAGACCCCGCCCCTACACCACCCATTCACCCGGGGCTCCACCCTCACATTGCCCCGAGACCCCGCCCCTGCACCGCCCACTCACCTGGAACCCCGCCCTCACATTGCCCCGAGACCCTGCCCGTACACTGCCCCTTAACCCTGAGAACCCGCCTCTACACCACCCATTCACCTGGGACCCTGCCCTCACATTGCCCCGAGACCCTGCCCCCGCACCACCCATTCACCTGGAGCCCCGCCCTCACATCGCCCGAAGACCCTACCCCTGCACCGCCCCTTCCCCCTGAGACCCCGCCTCTACACTACCCATTCACCCAATACCCTGTGCTCGCATTGCCCTGAAACCCTACCCCTGCACCACCCCTTCCCCCTGAGACCCCGCCCCTACACCACCCATTCACCCAATACCCTGTGCTCGCATTGCCCTGACACCCTATCCCTGCACCACTCCTTCCCCCTGAGACCCAGCCCCTACAGCACACATTCACCCGAGACCCTGTGCTCGCATTGCACTGAAACCTGCTCTTGCACCACCCCTTCCCCCTGAGATCCGGCCCCTACACCATTCACCCGAGACCCTGTGCTCACATTCCTCCAAGGCTCCGCCCCTGCGCCGTCTGTTCCCTCTAATCCCTGCTCCCGCATCACCCCTTCCCCCGAGGCCCTGCCCCTTCCCCTAACCCCCATCTCTGCATCATCCCTTCCCCTGAGGCCCTGCCCTTCCACCACCCCTGCCCCCAGTCCCCGCCCCTTTCCCTGAGACCTCACCCCTGCATCGCCCTTCCCCCCGAGACCCCGCCCCTGCACTGGCCCTTCCTCCAGTCCCAGCCCCGACCTGGCCCTTTCCCTCTAGTCCCCGCCCCTTCACCACCCATCCCCCTGAATCTCCATCCCTACATCACCCCTTTGCCCAAGACCCTACCCACATGCTTCCCCTTTGCCCCGAGACCCTGCCCTCACACTGCCTCTTCCCCGAAGTCCCCAATGCCACACTGCCCATTCTCCCGATTCCCTGCCCCCGCACTGCCCCTTCCCCCCAAGACCCTGCCCATGCACCACCCATTCACCTGAGACCCTGCCCTCACATTCCCCCGAGACCCTGCCCCTGCACCACCCATTCACCTGAGACCCCGCCCTTACACCACTCATTCACCGGGACCCCCCACCTCACATTGCCCCGAGACCCCGCCCCTGCACCACCCATTCACCTGGAACCCCGCGCTCACATTGCCCTGAGACCCTGCCCCTGCACTGCCCCTTCCCCCAGTCCCAGCCCCCGCCTGGCCCCTTCCCTCTAGTCCCCGCCCCTTCAGCACCCATTCCCCTGAATCGTCATCCCTACATCATTCCTTTGCCCAAGACCCCGCCCACATGCTTTTCCTTTGCTCAGAGACCCTGCCCTCACACTGCCTCTTCCCCGAAGTCCCCAATGCCACACTGCCCATTCTCCCGATTCCCTGCCCCTGCACCGCCCCTCCCCCCCGAGACCCTGCCCCTGCACCACCCATTCACCTGAGATCCCGCCCTCACATTCCTCCGAGACCTCGCTCTCCCACTGCTCCTTCTCCTGGGACCCCGCCCCTGCACCACCCATTCACTGAGACCTCGTCCTCACATTCCCCCGAGGCCCCGCCGCTGCACCATCTAGCAACCCAGGAGCAGGCCAGACCTGGGAAGGGGGAGGCAGAAACTTGCTTTGCTCTGCCACAGACTTCCTGGGTGTCCTTGGGCACATCACTCAGCCTCTCTGGGCCTCAGTTCTCCCGTCTGGGAAATGGGGCTGGTGGTGCTTCCTACCCTTGCACGAGCCTGGAAGGAGAATTACCCTGCGAATTAGGAAGATGCTCGGATCCTGGAGTAACGGGGGAGGGGCTCAGGGGGAGCATACCTCCTGACCCTGGCTGGGCGCCCCGGTCCCTCGTAGCAGGGGGCTGTGCAGGAGGGTCTCCTTGCAACCATGAGTGGGTGTCTGGTGGGTGCTGTCATCTCTGCCAGAGATCCCCTAGAATCTCACTAGCTTCCTCTGCATGCGGGGAGGGGCTCCCAGGGCCGCCCAGAGGGGGTGGCAAGAGGAACAATTTGCCCCAGGCCCAGGGCTCTGCAGGGGCCCCCACGAGAGTTTTTTGGGGCCCCTGGAGTGGGGTCCTTCACTCGGGGGCCCCAGAAAACTCTTGCGGGGCTGGGCCCCGGAGCTTCTTCTGCTCCTGGTCTTCGCTGGCGGGGGAGTCCGTCCGCTCGGGGGCGGAAGGACCCCCCGCCATCGCATTACCGCCGAAGCGGGACCTGCAGCTGAAGTGCAACCTGGTCTTCGGCGGTAATTTGGTGGCGGGGGGCCCTTCCGTTCTGGGACCTGCCGCCGAAGTGCCCTGAAGACCCACGGCATGGCCCCCACGCCACCAAATTACCGCCGAAGAGCGGGCTGCACTTCGGCAGCGGGTCCCGCTTCGGTGGTAATTTGCCAGCAGGGGCCCCCCGCCGCGGGTTTTCGGGGCACTTCGGCAGCGGGTCCCAGAACGGAAGGGCCCCCCGCCGCCGAACAGGGCCGGCTCTAGACATTTCGCCGCGCGGGGGGCCCCCTGCCGCTTGCCGGTCCCACGGCTCCGGTGGACCTCCCGCAGGCGGTGGGGGGGAGATTCTGTGATGTCAGAGCCCGTGGGGGGAGGGGTTTGAATCACGAATCTGGAGTGGCAAGGCAACCCCCTCCCCCAGTCAGATTCCACTAGGGGGCTGGGCTGGGACGGGACCTCTAGGGAGGGAGACCCAGGAAAAAACAGCCGCCACTATGGAACCCAGGAGTCCTGGCTCCCAGTCCCCCTGCTCTCACCTCTAGACCCACCTCTGCTCCCAGAGCCAGGGATAGAGCCCAACCCCCACCTGCTCTGACCATTAGACCCCACTCCCCTTTTAGGCTCACTGCCTCTTCTATTCACGCAGCCCACCTGTCCGTCCCTTTGCTGCAGGTTCCTGGGGTGTCACCCCTGCTCTGCACTCCTTCAGTGCAACCCAAGGCCTTTCCTCCCACCAACAACATTTCCTCTCCCCTCTTGTGCTGGATCATCTGCTTGCCCCCCTGTCTCTTGCGGTGCGCTGTGTGGCATGGCTGGGGATTGTGCAATGGCCCAGCACCAGGCAAGGCAGAACATAAACCACAGGCCCTGCCCTGCCCTGCCCTGCCCCACCACACCCCACCGGATCTACCTTCCAGGTGCATCGGAGCCCAGCGCCCTGCACCTGTGCCCTCCTGCCCCACAAGGGGTGAGCTGCAGTCCCCACCATGCTCTGCAGAGGGGAGAAGGGTCAAGCCAACCAGCCCATTTAGGATGGGGGAATCAACACCCTTTTTTCTGCACAGCCACTGACCATCAGCAGGATTCCTCCTTCTCCTCCCTTCTGTGCCTCAGTATGACTAAATCTCTGCACCTAGACAGCTGGTCTATCCGCTGCACCTCAATCCCCCATGCCTGAGCCTCCCTGCCAAAGTCCTGCACCTCGTTCCATAGAATTAAGTCTCACATCTCACTGGGAACTCAACTTCTTGTGCCCAGAGAGTTTTGGCCCCCATCAGTAGATAATCTGAGTCTGAGAAACACAGTGTCCGTCTTCTCTAAAGAAGTACTTGGAGAGGTTTTTCTTGTGTGACCATGTGGCCTAATGGATAAGGCATCTGACTTTGTATCAAGTGATTGAGAGTTTGAGTCCCTCTGTGGTTGTGCTTGTGCGGTTTTACCATTGTGCTGAAAGTCTTGCTTCCTTTAGAGCTGGAACCTCTTCTTGGCCGCTCAGACCAATGCTCCAGCTTCAGCTAGAGCCATAGGAAGGAGTTGGAGGATGAGCGTCACAAAGGCTGGGGAATGAGCCCCAGGTGCTTCCAGTCTAGCCTTTGCTGTTCCTGACTTGCCAAAGAAACTGGGCGGCTGCCCGGGCTGGCCTGTAGAGCAGTTTCCCTCTTCCAAATGTGCGCCTGTCCCTGTACTTGAGGGGGCTTGGTAAATAGCACCTTGGGAGCCTGAGTGTTTCTCTGCTTCTTGCCAGCTGGGGGAAAGCCTCTTGGGGTAAAATCTCCTGCCCCATTTCAGAAGTGAGCACTGTGAGTTGGAACAGACAGAGGCCACAACAGGGGGCTGGCACTGCTTTCCTACCTTCTTCTGATGTTGGCCACAGAGCATCAGCAGCTGTCCCGCATGCTGGTCTGCGGGTCGCCTTCAGTGGGTGTTTGGCATAGAAGGGAGCAGGCTGGCTAGGGGTCTTTGTCGCTGTCTGCTGGCCGCACATAGGCATAGTCCTCCCCCCTCCTGAACAGCCAGAGTTAGTCTGTGCTTGAAAGCAGGGACACAGGAGACTCGAGACAAGAGGGTGAGAAAGACTGAGAAAGGACCTATGAAGACAGCACACACTACAGGGACACTGCCTGGTGAAGGGATGTGGAGACACCAAGTTGTCCCATTTTTCCTGGTGCCCTACAGAGCTGCGTACTGCTCCAGCCTGATCCCCCGGCTGTCTGAGCCGGCCAGAAAAGCTGCCCCTGCTCCGCCTCTTCCACAAAGCCCTCACCCCTGCTCTGCCCCCATGCCACCTCTTCCCACCGCTGCTCCACTCCATTCCACCCCCACTCCGCCCCTTCCCCTGAGCTACATCCCGGTGGACTGCAGGAGCGATCAGCCTCATCTGGCACTCACCGGGTGGTGGGAAGTGGAACAACCTGGCCCCAGCCTGCTCTGCTCCACCAGCTCCCAGCCATGCCACTGGTGAGTGCTGAGGGGCGATTCCCCCCACCGCCCAAGTTCCAAGGCTGGGAGCAGAGTGCAACAGTCTGGGGCCGGATCACTCCACTTCCCACCGCCCAGTGGAGTGACTTGGGCCCTGTGTTCTCCGCTCTGCCAGCTTGCCACCAAAATGTCTAGGGACAACTCTGAATAGATCATTTTCCCACAGGGACCGATGGCTGTTAGAATAGAGATATTCAGGCTGCTTGTACAGGCCTAGACTTTAAGAATTTAGGTGTATTTTTATCACTTAGCTAGTGACAGGGGTATAAAACAAAGAACCAAAATCCCAGTATGCCTGTGTCTGGGCCTTCTCTCCCTAGGAGAGTCTGAGCCCTTGTTCGTAGGTGTCATAAACAGATAGTTAAGGGTTAATGTCTCTTTTACCTGTAAAGGGTTAAGAAGCTCCATAAACCTGGCTGATACCTGACCAGAGGACCAATAGGGGGACAAGATACTATCAAATCTTGGTGGAGGAAAGTCTTTGTTTGTGCTCTTTGTTTTGGGGGTTGTTCGCTCTTGGGACTAAGAGGGATCAGACATCCATCCAGGCTCTCCAAATCTTTCTGAATCAGTCTCTCATGTTTCAAACTTGTAAGTAATTAGCCAGGCAAGGCGTTAGTCTTATTTTTGTTTTCTCAACTTGTAAATGATCCTTGTTTGCTGAGAGGATTTTACCTCTGCTTGCTGTAACTTTGAACCTAAGGCTAGAGGGGTTTCCTCTGGGCTATATAAATCTGAGTACCCTGTAAAGTATTTTCCATCCTGATTTTACAGAGATGATTTTTATCTTTCTTTCTTTAATTAAAAGTTTTTTCTTTTAACAACCGGATTGAATTTTCCTTGTTTTAAGATCCAAGGGGATTGGGTCTGGACTCACCAGGGACTGGTGGGGGGAAAAGAAGGGGGATGGTTAATTTCTCCTTGTTTTAAGATCCAAGGGGTTTGGGTCTGTGTTCACTAGGGAATTGGTGAAGCCTCTCAAGGCTGCCCAGGGAGGGGAATGTTTTGGGGGGACAGGGAGTGATCCAGACACTAACTTCTGGATGGTGGCAGTGTTACCAGATGTAAGCTAGTAATTAAGCTTAGAAGGGTCCATGCAGGTCCCCCACATCTGCGCTTTGGACTTCTGGTCTTTTGCTGCTTGCTGTCTGTGTGACAAGAGCCAGGGAAGTGGGCAGGGGAAAGGAAAGCCCTCTAACAATGGCTCCTTGCTCCTCTCCCTCCAGGCTCAGGGGTCAAGGATGGGCAGGACTCCAGGCTCTGCTTTAGGGATCCTGGCACAGGGGCTGGTGGGGGAGAAAGGATTGTAGATTCTGACATGTGCTCTGGAAAAGAGGTAATAAGTAAAGGGGCATTTTTGATTCCTCCTCTGCTTCAATGTCCACAAGGCTAAAATTCTACGTTCCATAGGGCCCAATGACAGGGTGAAGCCATTTGGTTAATGAGAGCCAGCACTCCAAGTGAGGTTTGAACTCACAACCTCAGCATAGCTCCTCTCAGCACTGCCCTATATGTACTGTGCACTAACCAATTGTGCCACTAGACCACCTGTTAACTACTTGTCTCTCAGTCCCCTAGGTTGATAAAGGCGAGGAGTCCCCCCAAAACATTCTCAGTGGGGTTAAGAGTCGGTATCAACAAGCATTGTACTTGGTGGTGATGCCGGCACATGGTGCCCGAGGCAAGCAACAGCAGGGTTCGTTGCCCAGAGTGCGTAGCGCCAATAAACACACCAGGGTGGAGAAGCAAACAATCAAGTTTATTTGAGCTCAAATAAGGTGCAAGGGAGAAACAACAATCTCAAATCCTGCACACCTAAAACAAGCAGTTTCTTCCTTTTATATCCCAATTGTTTACTACAACACTTTTTCTTGGTGACTAGCTGATCTCTCACTCCCCCCTCCTTTCCCATCCAGCTGCAGTATCTTTTCTCATTCAATCTTTTGTCTTCCCCCTTCCTCCCCCCTCTCCGCTGCTGAGACATGTATACAGTATTCAAAACGACCTTGAGCTCTCTTCAGCGTGTTACAGCAGAAAACTGGCTGTTACAACCAAAAACTAACTGCGAACACTACATTTTTGCAGCTATTAGTACATTAGGTTACACTAGGTTACACAAAGTGTTTAACATGGAGGAACAATGGTTCATTGAGGCCTGAGCAGGAGGGCTTCATCAGCACTCGTGATCGTCCACCCTCCCGAGCTTCCGAGATTTATGCCTAGTGACACCAACAACTCCCTCCTTTGAGAATACTCAACAAACTTTTGGCTCAGTGTTCTTACGTTCAAAGGATAACATGTGATTAAGCTCTAGGGAGCTGGAGTGCTTTACAGCAAGCAAGCAAGAGGAGAGTAACGATACACAACACCACACCAGTGAGCAGGAGGCGAACAATGCCTTCCCCTAGTTTCCCCAGGTTGAGTAACCAGACCCAGAGGGAATCAGAAATAGTGGGTTCCCTTTCCTAGGCTTTCCACTGTTCAAAAGTCTGTTCGGGTGACATGATGTGCTTGTTAATATGCTGTGCATTTTCTGGGACATAAGTACAGCATTCATCCCCTATAAGGGCACGCACACCGCTCTGTGAAGCCACACTTCCACACAGAAAGTGTCCAAGTATGTCTCCATAACCACAGATCAGATGGTATTCCTGATGCGTCTGTAAGGGCAGTGGGCCAAGTCTGATACTCAAGATCACTCCGAATGTCCATCAGCTGATCATTCAGGAAATCCTGAAGTCCTACACATACTAGATCCCACTGCAATGCCTTCCCAGCCTCAGTGATATTCAATACCATCTTTCCTTGGTGTAATACTATAATACACCTGTTATTTAACTATTCTCAGGTACTGTCAAAAGGCATTAACATTAACAGCATAGGAGGGCGTTACATTATTAGTCACTGGAATGATTTCAATACGGGTAAAATTTCTAGTGGCAGAACAAACTCTTCGGGTACTTGTTATTTAAAATCCAATTAGAGAGAGCAATAGATGCTGAAGGATTTATCCAGAACACAGGGCGCAGCCTGTAGAATAAACCCCAAAACCCAATCAATACCGCATTCCCAAGCATGGGTCCTACAAATGTCCTCCGGCCAGTGTATAATTCTTTGTTTCTTCACCAGGGTCAGTTCTTAATGTCCTTTCTAGTCAGGAATTCCTGGACTTTGGCAATTTCAGTGGACCGAGTGTTTCTTTTTCTTTCCCAAAAACAATCGTGGTGCAGCATCCTACAGGGGAGAGGTTACCAGCACATCACCCTGTAATGGTTTTGCTTTTTCTAGAAAAATTCAAAGGTACAATAGATCTGTCAGTGGACAAGGGAGAGGTTACTAGCACTTCACCTTGTACTTTTTCCCTGCTGTCCAGAAGGCACAGTGGAGCTAGAAGGCGAAATAGGCTAATCATCAGTAGGAGAATTCTCCCAATGTGGAGGGGTCTTTTTGCAGTGAGAATCATAGGTACAGGCAGTCGGTCTTCGGCACTTCACAGCGGTGTTGGTAGTCAGCAGGACTTAATAAGGGCCTTTCCAGCATGGAGCCGGCAGTCTTTCATTGGTGGACTTTACATCAGTCCAGTTTCCTGATTCCAAGGAGTGGCAGGGCTGCTAGGGTCTTTGGGTAATGCTTCTTTACCTGTGAGAAAAGAAACCTAACACATTTCATTAGTGCCTGGCAGTGTTTTGCAAACTTTATAGCTGCGTGGGCAAATTCAAGCCCTCCTTTTCCTGGTTGTTAGCCAAGTCTTAACTGTGAGCAGTGTCCTTGAATGGAGTCAGTGTCTTATCTATAGCCTGAGCTTGCTAGCTAATTCTTTTTTTCCAGTTAACTCATTCTGTTCTTTTTCCTTTTCCCCTTTTTGGCTTCATTTAACCTACAAAGGAAACTTCCACTTTTCACTTATACACCTTTTTCCAACAATGAACACATAAACATTGCCATTATACATTACATTAGTCTTATTATTTAATGAATGTATGTCACATATACCCTTCCACTAAAATAACCTTATCACAGAGCTTTGGAGCAACAAGCCAGGACAAGCACATCCACTTTGAGGAGTTCATTTAATACAACCTCTAGTCTAATAGCTTCCCACCATCCCAAGCCCTCTGGCTAGAAATCTGAGGTAGCCAGAAAGATCCCATGTACAATATGGGGAGTGGGTTAACTTTTCATGTCCTTGCTTTCAAAGACTGTTGCTAGGCAAATTTTAACAACAATTTTTAATTAAAAGAGTTGGCCAATGAAGATTCCTTTTCTTACTTAAGGAAATGTATTAGACTTTAGTATATCACATTCTCCTGATTCCAAACCAGACCATCCCATAAAAACACCAAACACAACAACTCCAGCCACGAGACAAACACCACGAGACAGAACACAAAACACAAAACACAATTCCCCTTTTGCCAGTAAATGCATGGTACGTTGAATGCTGTTCAGCTGGCATCAGTTTTCTCGTCTACCCCTTCTGGGCAGACAATCATCACTTAAAATATACAAATACCCTTGTTGACTTCAGGCAAAACAGAGGAATTACCCCCTTTTTTTTTTTTTGGTATGTGTTTTATAGGCAGCCCAGGTTTCAGTGGATCCTACCTTGTCAGTTGGATAATTTGCATTATTACAGATGATTTCTGGCTTGCTTTTTGCTTTTAACTCCTGCTTTCAAACACTGAAAAAAACATCACCACTTATAGTGCCCTTAGAGCCTAATAAAATTTCAGTTACATAGCGCTGTCTACATTCTTCAGCTAATTCAACTAAATTGTTCATAGACAAATGATTGCAATCCAATAATTTCTTTGCCTGAATTTATTTACAAACATTTCACAGACACCAAGAACTTTCCTCTTTAGCATTTTTACAAAGTTCAACTATTTTTCCCTCCTGCAACTACAGAGTTAACTTCTCACTCTCCCTTAAATCACTTGCTTGTCTCCCAACAGCCACTTTTATCAACTCAAATCACCATTCCAAGTAAGTCCTGGGTATTTGAAATCCTCATGCTAACACTTACTGACTCCTTCCTTCCAATACACCCTCAAAGTATTTCAACCTGTTTTCCAATCTCTCTGTCTGTTACCTGCCCGCCTGGGCCCGATCCTACTTTTCTCACTGAACCATCCCTTCCATGAGCACCAACTTATTCCACTACCAGTTTAGCTAGGAGGGTGGGTTTCTCAGCTAGCCCCCACCCCTCCTGGTCTCTTCCCTTAAACATTCTTACTCACAAGACTACCCAAGTCCTTCCTCGTGAGGCTTGCCACCTGGACAAAAACACATGGCCCATTGGGCAAAGGCTATTTATATAATATAATCCAAACCCCTTTAGAGGTTTTACCCAGAGACCCATCCATCTGTCTGCTGACATTTAAACAGAAAAGAGAATTACACAGAAAACAGAGGGAATTACAGTTTAAGCCAGGTTTTCCCACTTCTTTACACTGACCGCTACAGGGGACAGGACAGAAGGATCTCAGTTCGACCTCAGAGCTTCCTCGCATGCATGGCTTCCACTCCAAGAAATTACGAACAAGAGGTTCACCAGTGCCCACACTCCTAATGCCCAAATGAACAGAGCAGAAAAACAACCGTAACCGGTTAAACAGAACAGAACCAGAACCAGATAGCGTTTCTCAGGAAAAACATTAATGCCTCAAGCCCCTTTCATACTCACACACGTACGTCCAGACTGGCCACTTCTGTGTATAATGTTCAGAGAAGGGGGAGAGGTGGATGGGAGATTATCCTGTATACAGCTTGTCCAGAATTTCCAACATGCTTCTACTCTTGGGAGGGCTGTTCTCTTACACCCTGGAATCTCCTGCGGCGTCTCTTTCAGAGATTCCAGTCCAGGTCGGCTGCCTGTGGCTTCTTTGGTGTCACCAAGCCACACTGGCTCTGGGGTCACAAAGGCACAGTGTTGGATCTTACTGGACAGTTAAGCTTTGCAAATGTAATCTCAGTTCTGTAACTTGTATTGCCTTTGGTTCGCCTCTGTCAATTTTCCTTTCTCCAAAGCCAACTGGGGCCGAAAGCAGTTTTTCTTTGTACTTAGCATAGTCTGAATTGATTCTTGACCTTGAACGCAGAGCAACTTTCTCTTTATCCCTGGGCCAAGATGAATTTCAAATTAACCTGTTCCTTCCCTCAATAGACAAATTTGCTCATGCTATGTCAGGGCTTTTTGGTGATTAAATGCTCCTCTTAGATGTATGATCTTATCTAGATTGAAGTACCTTCTAGTGGGCATTGTTTAGATGGATTTTCACCCATGTAAATATTCTAATTCTCTAAATACCTGCAGGTTGATGAACCATAATGTACGTACATGTAATATGCTGGGGTACCCTTAGGGGGTGAGGTGGAATGTTTAGGCTGTGCCCCCACCCACTTTCCACTTACACACACAGGGACGGTGCCCTGTCCGCGCTAGCGGCTCATAAACTAAGGATTTTTCCCTACAGGGTACTCACACAGGAGAGGCTAACGAGGATGGTCACGACCCTCCTACACCTCCCTTCAGCTAAGAGTGTAGGCTAGTCTCTGAGAGACGGTGCTGCTTACTCTGATTGCATCCAGTGAGATGATAAGACTGTCAGTAGCCCACACGGAAAGGAAAAGGGAAGGGAAGATGGGTACACACACTCCTAGACCCAGGTAGCTTCCTCACCGGATGATGCCAGGCCGAGTCAGCCCACCACGGGTCGGACCTCCTAAAGATCGACTAGTTACCGGGCTTGAGTTAGAGTAGTCCTGCTCACCAGCTTTTGCTTCACAGGGTACTCTGGGCGTCTTCCAGTAACAGTCACTCACACTGGCCCCCAGTACCATTTTGCATCTGATCTTGCTTTTTAGCTACAACAGGGAGAGAGTGCACTAGGACATAGGGTCTCCCCTTTCTAGACAGGTCCCTCCTTTGTCCCTGAACTATCCCTAACCTGCTTTTGAATCCTTGCACTCCGCCAGACAGGGGGAAGAACAGGAGCTACGGTGGGGGATTTTTTTACAAGAGCTCTCCATACAAACAGCTTCAGAAGCTACCCGTTCGCTGACAAAACAGGAGTAATTGGAGGATCGTGTTATAATTAAGTGATCCTTCCGGTGGCCACCTTTTCTGGTCCTCTAGTTGATATTGAGGCCAGTCTGCTATACAGAACTTTTTCAGTTTATGCTTAGTCATCGGATCCGAACCAAACACCTTCCAATTCACTAGATTGCATTCTAGGGGTGTGCACCATGCCCTCCCCACTTTAATCTGTCTTTGCCCCATGCCGCATGAAGACACTGGGCGTCCCCAGGTCCTAAGAGACAAAGTCCAGGCAACTGGACTGTTCCTACCTTATCCAAGGGAACGGTTCCTCACCATTGCCCTCAACTGCTTCTCCACTACTCTAGCATGTTGCACCGTTGCGCACTCTGAGGTCGGTTGAACTGCGTCTCCACCCAGGCCCCAGGTGAAGTCACCTGTGTGCACTGGGTGTCGGTTGTCGCCACGATCCGTTGACCACCAGGAGGGATCCGGGCAAGGCTAATTTTAGCCTCGAGCCCACCCAGGGACGCCAAAACTGTTGCAGGCACAAAGGGTGCCTGAGGCGAGCAACAGTGGTTCATTGCCCAGAGTGCGAAGCGCCAATGAACACACACCAGGGTGGAGAAGCAAGCAAAGTTTATTTGAGATCTCGAAGCGGTGCAAGGAGACGAACGCCTCAAATCATGCACACCGACACAAGCGGCTTTTCCCTTTTTATAAATTTTTTTTCTCTTTCTTCTTTCTTCCCCCACCCTCCTCCTCCTCCTTCCTCCCCTGTAGCAATTAGGTAAGCGCAGGTGCATTAAGTAATCTTGGCCGCGGCAGCTCGTTAGTAAGTTTTCCTTCTGCAAGTTACCTTGTCCTTCTGCTAAAGGTGCACAGGCCTCATCACCACTGCTTTAGACCGGTTTTAGCTGTGCTACAACTGATAACTTACTGTTACACATTTCATTTCAAACTGCTAGCTTTTTAGATCAAGCAGAGTTCAACATGGAGGAGCTTTGGTTCACTGCAGCTAGATTTATGCCTAGTGACACCAACACTAGGGAGCGGCCGTTCCTGCGGGGGTGGGGCGCTGCCTTCCCTCCCCAGTTCTGTGAGGGGAATGGGAAACAGCCGTTCCTGCGGCGACGGGGCGCTGCCTTAATTCTCAGCTCTGCAAGGGCCTGGAGAGCGGCCGTTCCTGTGGGGGCGTGGTGCTGGGTCCCCTCCTCACCTTAGTGAGGGGACTGGGGACAGGCCATTGCCGCGGGGGTGGGGCATTGCCTTCCCTCCCCAGCTCTGTGAAGGGAATGGGGAGTGGTCGTTCCTGCGGGGGCGGGGAGTTGACTTTCCTCCCCAGCTCTGAGAGGGGACTTTGGAGTGGCCGTTCCTGAGGGGGAGGGGTGCTGTGTTCCCTGCCCAGCTCAGCCAGGAGACTGGGGAGTAGCCGTTCCAGCGGGGGCGGAGCGCTGCCTTCCCTCCCCAGCTCTGCAAGGGGAATGGGGAACTGCTGTTCCAGAGGGGGCAGGGCGCTCCTTTCGCTTCCCAGCTCAGTGAGGGGACTGGGCAGTGGCAGTCCAAGCGGAGGCGGGGCGCTGGTTTCCATCACTGGCTCTGCGAGGGGACTGGGGAGCGGCCGTTCCTGCAGGGGCGGGGAGCTGCCTTCCTACCCCAGATCTGAGAGGGGACTGGGCAGTTATCATTTTTGCTGGGGCTTTGCGCTGGGTTCCCTCTCCAGCTCTGCCAGGGAACTGGGGAGCGGCCGTTCCAGTGGGGGCGGGGCACGGGCTTCCTCTCCCAGCTCTGCGAAGGGACTGGGGAGCGGCCGTTCCTGCGGCAGAGGGGCGCTGGGTTCTCTTCCCAGCTCTGCGAGGGGACTGAGGAGTGGCCATTCTTGCTGGGGCAGGGCACTGTGTTCCTTCCCCAGCTCTGCGAGGGAACTGGGCAGTGGCAGTTCAAGTGGGGGTGGGCACTGGGTTCCATCACTGGCTCTGCGAGGGGACTGGGGAGTGGCCATTCCTGGGGGGTGGGGCACTGTATACCCTCCCCAGCTCTGCGAGGGCACTGGGGAGCGGCCCTTCCTGCAAGGGCAGGGAGCTGTGTTCCCCTCCCAGCTCTGTGATGGGACTTGAGAGTGGCCATTCCAGCGGGGGTAAGGCTCTGCCTTCCCTCTCCAGCTCAACAAGGGGACTGGGCAGTCACAATTCAAACGGGGGCGGGACACTGCTTTCTCTCCCCAGCTCTGCGAAGGGACTGGGGAGCGTCCTTTCCTGCAGGGGCACGGCACTGCCTTCCCTCCCCAGCTCAGCCAGGGGACTGGGCAGTCACAATTCAAATGGGGGTGGGACACTGATTTCCCTCCCCAGCTGTACCAGGAGACTGCGGAGCAGCTGTTTCTGCGGGGGCTGGAGGTTGCCTTCCTTTCCCAGCTCTTCAAAGGGACTGGGGAACCGCCGTTCCTGCGGTGGCGGGGCGCTGGGTTCCATTCCCAGCTCTGCGAGGGGACTACGGAGCGGCCGTTCCAGCGGGGGCAGGGCCTGCCTTCCCTCCCAGCTCTGTCAGGAGACTGGGGAGTGGCCGTTCCAGCGGGGGCGAGGTGCTGCCTTCCCTTCCCAGGTTTGACGGTGCTGCCCATGGGAGCCAGCTGAGGTCGCTCAATCAGGGTGAACTGCAAACAAAACAGGGCAGACAAATCCCAAACACTGGTGGTTATTCCAATACTTAGATTTACCAAGGCAGCACAAAACAGCTTCTATAGTACCTCACTGGTTACTTAGAATTTCAAACCATGCAGTTTCCTTCAAGTGCCCAACCTCAGTCATGGTATAAATCCCCACTCTGAACATTAGCGTCCAAAAGATGGGGTACCCGCATGAATTCCTCTAAGCTCACTTACCAGCTTAGAACCTGTAGCGCTGCCACCAACCAGGATTTCCAGTGCCTGGTACACTCTGGTCCCCCCAAAACCTTGCCCGGGGACCCCCAAGACCCAGACCCTCTGGATCTTAACACAAGGAAAGTAAAACCTTTCCCTCACCGTTGCCGCTCCCAGGCTTCCCCTCCCTGGGTTACCCTGGAAGATCACTGTGATTCAAACTCCTTGAATCTTAAAATAGAGAGGAAAATTCACCTTGCCCCCTCCTTCTCTCTCCCCCTCCCAGACTCTCCCTGAGAGAGAAAGTAATCTTAACACAGAGAGAAATTAACCTCTTTTCCCCCCTTCCCTCCTTCCCCCCCCCCAATTCCCTGGTGAAGCCAGACCCCGTCCACTGCGGTCTCACACCAGAATAAAAAAAAAAAAACAATCAGGTTCTTAAACAATAAACTTTTAATTAAAGAGAGATAAACAGTAAAAAATATCTTTGTAAATTTAAAATGGAATATGTACAGGGTCTTTCAGCTATAGACACTGGGAATACCCTCCCAGCCTAAGTATACAAGTACAAATTAAAATCCTTTCAGCAAATTATAAATTTGAACTCCTTCCAGCCAAATACACATTTGAACTTCTCCCAGCCAAATACACATTTGTAAATAAAGAAAACAACCATAAGCCTAACTCGCCTAATCACCTAGTACTTACTATTCTGGACATATAAGAGACTGTATCAGGAATTGGAGAGAAACCTGGTTGAACGTCTGGTCACTCTCAGAACCCAGAGAGAACAACAACCAACAACTAACAGCACACACAAAAACTTCCCTCCCTCAGGATTTGAAAGTATCCTGTCCCCTGATTGGTCCTCTGATCAGATGACAGCCAGGCTCACTGATCTTGTTAACCCTTTCCAGGCAAAAGAGATATGAAGTACTTCTGTTCTATTAACTCTTACTTATCTGTTTATGACCACCTCTCACTTCCATGCCAAGCCTCAGTTCTGACATAACTGGTGAGCTCATCACCTCCTCCCTGACCACTGGAGACGAGGGGGTTGGCATTAGTCACTGCTCTGCTTGCACCTTTACTTAAGGTGGCGCTGTTGTAGCTGGATTCAGCCTGGATGCTCAGGGTAATGGAGTTGGCATTTACTGTGGCTCTCGGAGTTGCTGTTTTGGGGCTTCCCTTTAGGGTCGGGCAATCTGGTCTTATGTGGCCAAGCATACCACAGTGATAGCATTTAACTGGTTTATTTTCGGGGTGAAAGTTCCTATCCTGTGGGCCCCCATGAGCCACCTTATAAGAGTCGGGGCCAGGTTACCTTTAAATCCTTCCCTCCTCTTGAACTGGGGAGAATGGTGGCTAGTTTTCCCCTGGGGTTTATACCCTTCTTGAGCCCTGTTTTCGGTATGGGCATCCACAATCTCTGCAGCCCATAGGACTGACTCAGGGTCCCTATCACACACAGCTGCTCTCACATGGTCAGGCACAATGTTTAAGAACTGTTCCACAGTTATTGAATTCAGCAGCTTTTCAAAACTCCCAGGTGCCTTTGCTCCCATCACCCACTTTTTAACAAAACCCATCAGCTTATGAGCACATTCTACAAAAGTACAATCATTAGACATCTTAAACTTTCTAAACTTAACTCTGTCAGAATCAGGAGTAACCTTGAACCACCTTAACACAGAATCTTTAAACCGCCCATAATCCAAGGCTTCTTGTTCCCCCAATTCATTAAATACCTCCCTGGCTTTTCCAGTCAGTCTGGTCAGCAGGACAGGCATTTGCTGATCATCGGGGATCTGGTACAGATGGCAGAGGCGTTCAAAGGTAGACAAAAACTCCTCTATATCTTCAGTATCATTGTAGATGGGACACATTCTTTCCCATGTCTTCTCATGGCGGTGGGTAAGTGGAGTAAGAGGTGGTGATGACTTTCTCCGCTCCTCTATTACTTGAAGCTGAAGTTTGGCCGTTTCCTGTTCCATCTTTCGAGCTCTCTCCTCCGAAGCCAGTAATTCCAGATGCCCCTTCCGAGCTGTTTCTTCTCTCTCATCAGCCTCCTTCTTTCTCTCAGCAGCTTCTCTTTCTAATTCAGCTATTTTTTGCCTTTCCAGCAATCGAAGATCTGCTAGTTTCTGTTTATGCTCCAGTTGCAGTTTATCTGCTGCCTTTTTTATTCAAAATGCTTCTGCAGTTTCTGTAGTATCAGGTAAGGGCTGTGCTCCTGCCTCCTGATCACTGGCCATTAACAGATCTCTCAGTTCTTGATTTGTAGCGTCTTTCTAAAGCTTATCCCCTTTTCTGAACACAAATCCTCCAGGGCTCATTTGTCAAGACCCTCATATGCTCTTTGCTCACCCATTGCAACTGCTCTTTAACCAACCAATCTCTCAATACCAAAATTCCAATTTGGATAGCGTGGGGTTCTGACCCAAAGCTTAATTGACCTGGTTCTATGGATACTAGCACGACTACGCCACTGTGACGGTGCTGCCCATGGGAGCCAGCTGAGGTCACTCAATCAGGGTGAACTGCAAACAAAATGGGGCAGACAAACCCCAAACGCTGGTGGTTATTCCAATACTTAGATTTACCAAGCCAGCACAAAACAGCTTCTATAGTACCTCACTGGTTACTTAGAAGTCCAAACCATGCAGTTTCCTTAAAGTGCTCAGCCTCAGGCCTCCGTCCAGACACACCTGTCAGATATGATGATGATTCCTGAAAATCTTACTTCATCATATAAAAGAAAAGGTTCTTCCAATCCCAAAGGATCAGCCACAAACCCAGGTTCAATTATAACTTAGATCTTACCCACAATACACGCTATAGCCAATTCTTGTTAACTAAGCTAAAATGTATTAGAAAAGAAAAGAGAGAGAGTGTTGGTTAAAAGATTAATACACATATAGACTTGAATTCAATTTTTGAGGTTCAGATACATAGTAGAGGTGAGCTTGTAGTAGCCAAAAGTCCTTTTAGAAATAGTCCATAGGTTATAGTCCAATGTCCATATTCAGGGTGGCTCCAGTCAATGGCTGGGGATCTCAATCCTTGTGGCTTAAGGTTTCCACTTCTTGAAACCCAAAGCAGATTTGAGATGAAGAAGGATTGTGTCCCAGGCTTCTTATACATTTCTAGCTGCCTTTCGGCCTTAGAAAACAATGGGCTTAATTCCTTCTCCCAAACATCCTGGCAATTAGAACAGAGTAATTTATCCATTAAACAGTTCAGATACAGGTTACCATAACCTTCAAAGAGACACATAGACAATAATACTATTTCACTCAAGTATCATCTTAAATACTAATTTTCCTTTTTTGATCTTTGAATTAAAACTATAGCAATAGACAAGACTTGTTTGCTTACATCACAAGATCTGAGGAAACACCTCCCCTTCTACCTCTAACAATGCAGACTTGCATTTCAAAGCTCTATTCATTTACATATCTTGCTACCCAGTTCTTAAGGTTCACTCATGGGTCAGGTCAGTTGGTGAGGTGAGTTAATTAACTCTTTCTAGCCCTGTCACCTTTCAATGAGATATTATATTATACTCATAACATCACACCAGGTCTGCGAGAGGACTGGAAAGCGGCCGTTCCAGCAGGGGCGGGGCTCTGCATTCCCTCCCCAGGTCTGTGAGGGGATTGGGGAGAGGCAGTCCTGCGGGGGTGAGGCACTGTGTTCCCTCCCCAGCTCTGCCAGGAGACTGGGGAGGGGCCGTTCCTGCGGAGCCGGGGCGCTGCCTTCTATCCCCAGCTCTGCAAGGGGACTGGGAAGCAGCCGTTGCTGCGGGTGCGGGGCACTGGGTTCCCTTCCCAGCTTTGTGAGGGGACTGGAGAGCGGCCGTGCCAGCGGGGGCGGGGCGCTGCCTTCCCTCCCCAGCTATGCGACGGGAATGGGGAGTGGCCATTCCTGCCCACTCCTGCGGGAGCGGGGCGCTGCCTTCCCTCCCAGCTCTGAGAGGGGAATGGGGAGCGGCCGTTCCTCTGGGTGCGGAGCGCTTCTTTCCCTCCCCAGCTCTACAAGGGGACTGGGGAGTGGCCATTCCTGTGGGGGCGGGGCGCTGGGTTCCCCTCCCAGCTCTGTGAGGGAACTGGGCAGCTGTCATTCCTCCGGGTGTGGGGCACTGGTTTTCCTCCCCAGCTCTGTGAAGAGACAGGGAAGCGGCCATTTCTGCGGGGGTGGGGCTCTGTTTCCCTCCCCAGCTCTGCGAGGGGACTGGGGAGCGGCCGTTCCTGCAGGAATGGGGAGCTCGGTTCCTTTCCCAGCTCTGCCAGGGGACTGGGGAGTGGACGTTCAAGTGGAGGTGAGGCGTTAGGTTCCCTCCCTGTCTCTGCAAGGGGACTGGGGAACGGCCGTTCCAATGTGGTCGGGGCGCTGCCTTCCCTCTCCAACTCTGCGAGGATACTGGACTGTGGCCGTTCCTGCAGGGGCGGGGCGCTTCCTTCCCTCCCCAGCTCTGCAATGGGACTGGAGAGTGGCCGTTCCTGCGACGGCAAGGCACTGATTTCTCTCCCCAGCTCTGCGAGGGGACTGGGGAGCGGCCGTTCCAGCAGGGGCAGGGCTCTGCCATCCCTCTCCAGCTCTGTGAGGGGACTAGGGAGCAGCCGTTCCTATGGGGGCAGGGTACTGTCTTCCCTCCTCGTCTCTGCAAGGGGACTAGGGAGCGGTCGTTCCTGGGCTGGCGGGGCTCTGGGTTCCCTCCCAAGCTCTGTTAGGGGAATGGGGAGCGACCGTTCCTGTGGGGGTGGGGTGCTGCCTTCCGTCCCTGAATCTGCGAGGGGACTAGGGAGCGACTGTTCCTGCAGGGGCAGGGTGCTTCCTTCCCTCCCCAGCTCTGCGAGGGGACTAGGGAGCGGTCGTTCCTCAGCTGGCAGGGCGCTGATTTTACTCCCAGCTCTGCGAGGGGAGTGGAGAGCAGCTGTTCCTGCGGGGGCGGGGCGCTAGGTTCCCTTCCAGCTCTGCGAGGGGACTGGGGAACGGCTGTTCCAACAGGGGCGGGGCGCTGCCTTTCTTCCCCAGCTTTTGCAGGGACCTGGGGAGTGGCCTTTCCTGCGGGGCCGGAGCACTGGGTTCCCTCCTCAGCTCTGCGAGAGGACTGGATAATAACCGTTCCTGTGGGGGTGGGGCGCTGGTTTCCCTCCCCAGCTCTGCGAGGGGACTGGGGAGCTGCCGTTCCTGTGGCAGCGGGGTGCTGGGTTCCCCCCCAGCTCTGTGAGGGGACTGGGTTTCACGGAGTGTGGGGGAGTCCAGTCCTGCACCCCTCTTCCTGGGACCCACAGTGACTCTCAGCCAGCCGGTAAAACAGAAGGTTTATTGGACAACAGGAATGCAGGTTACAGCAGAGCTTGCAGGCACAGTCAGGACCCCTCAATTGGGTCCTTCTGGAGTTTCAGGGGGTTTGGGTCCAGCATAGGATCCCCTGAATTCCCCTCACCCAGCCCAAAACTGAAACTGAACTGCCCCTCCTCCAGCCAGCAGATTCCTTTGCCCAGCTTCCCAGGAAAAGGTGCTAACCGCCTACCTCCTACCTGGCTAAGGTTACAGGGTTAAAGATCCTGTCCCTCACCTGAAGACATCCCCGACTCTCCCATCCCCCACACAGACAGCCCCTACTCCATCACACTGGGCAGCTGTCATTCCTCTGGGGGTGGGGCGCTGGGTTCCCTTCACAGCTCTGCAATGGGACTGGGGAGGGGCCATTCCAGCAGGGGTAAGGAGCTGCCTTCCCTACCCGGCTCTACCTGGGGACTGGGCAGTGGCCGTTCAAGCAGGGGCGGGGTGCTGGGATCCATCCCCGGCTCTGTGAGGGGACTGGTGAGCGGCCATTCCAGTGGGGGTGGGGTGCTAGGTTCCCTCCAAGCTCTGCGAGGGGAGTGAGGAGCGACCGTTCCTGCAGGGGTGTTAGTGTCACTAGGCATAACCCTAGGTAACTCGGGAGGGTGGTAGACCACAAGTGTCAATGAAGCCCTCCTGTTGTAGACCTCAATGAACCAATGTTCCCTGCTGTAACACACTGGAGCTGAATTGAAGCAAGTTTCAAGGTCACTTTTAGATACAGTATCCATGTCTCAGCAGCGGAGAGGGGGGAGGAAGGGAGAAGACAAAAGATTGAGTGAGAAAAGACACTGCAGCTGAATGGGACAGGATGGGGGAGTGAGAGATCAACTAGTCAGCAAGAAATAGTTCTCAGAAAGCAACTGGGATATAAAGGGAGGAAGCCACTTGTGTAGGGGTGCTGCATCTGAGGCATGTCAAGTCTCCCAGCACCGCTTTGAGATCTCAAATAAACTTTCTTTGCTTCTCCACCCTGTTGTGTGTTCATTGGCGCTAAGCACTCCAGGCACAAACCACTGTTGCTTGCCTCAGGCACCCTCTGTGCCTGCAACAGGGGTAGGGCGCTCTTTCCCTCCCCAGCTCTGCCAGGGGACTGGGGAGTGGCCGTTCCTGCTGGAGAGGGCTCTGCCTCCCTCCGCAGCTCTGCGAGGGGACGGACTGTGGGGCCGCCATTCCAGAGGGGTGGGTGGGCTGCTTTCCCACTGGAGTTCTGAGAGGGGATTGGGGGTGGCTGTTCCTGCAGGGGCGGGGCTCTGTGTTCCCTCTCCAGCTCTGTGAGGGCACTGGGGAGCGGCCGTTCCTGCGGGGGCGGGGCACTGCCTTCCTTCCTCAGCTCTGCCAGGGGACTGAAGAGCAGCCGTTCCTGCGGGGGTGGGGCACTGGGTTCCCCTCCCAGCTCTGCAAGGGGACTGGGCACCTGTCGTTTCTCCTGGGGTGGGGCACTGGGTTCTCTTCCCAGCTCTGCCAGGAGACTGGGGAGCGGCCGTTCTAGCGGGGGTGGGGCGCGGCATTCCCTCCCCTGCTCTACGAGGGGAATGGGGAGCGGCCGTTCCTGCGGGGGTGGGGCGCTGTGTTCCCTCCTCAGCTCTGCAATGGGACTGGGCTGCGGCCGTTCCAGCGGGGGCGGGACGCTATGTTCCCTCCCCAGTACTGCGATGGGACTGGGGAGCGGCTGTTCCTTCGGGGATGGAGCACTACCTCCCTTTCCCAGTTCTGCCAGGGGACTGGGGAGCGTCCGTTCTTGCGGGGGTGGGGCATTGGGTTCTATGCCCAGCTCTGCGAGGGGACTGGGCACCTGTCGTTTCTCCTGGGGTGGGGCACTGGGTTCTCTTCCCAGCTCTGCCAGGGGACTGGGAAGCAGCCGTTCCTGCGGGGGCGGGACGCTGTGTTCCCTCCCAGCTGTGCGAGGGGACTGAGGCACGGCCATTCCTGCGCGGGTGGGGCGCTTCCTTCCCTCCCCAGCTCTGTGATGGGACTGAGGAGTGACTGTTCCAGTGGAGGTGGGGTGCTGCCTTCCCTCCTCAATTCTGCAAGGGTAATGGGGAGCAGCCCTTTCTGCGGAGGTAGGGCGCTCCCTTCCTTCCCCAGCTGTGCAAGGGGAATGGGGAGCGGACATTCGTGCGGGGGCGGACGATGCCATCCCTCCCCAGCTCTGCGAGAGGACGGGAGAGCGGCCATTCCTGCGGGGGTGGTTCGCTGGATTCCCCTCCCAGCTCTGTTAGGGAACTGGGACCCGGTCTTTTCTGCGGGGGCGGGGCGCTTCCTTCCCTCCTCACCTCTGTGAGGGGACTGGGAAGCGGCCATTCCAGTGGGGGCGGGGCGCTGCTTTCTCTCCCCAGCTCTCCGAGAAGACTGGGGTGCAGTAGTTCCTACGGGGGCGAGACGCTGGGTTCCCTCCCCAGCTCTGTTTGGGTAATGGGGCGCGGCCCCTCCTGCGGGGACGGGTCACTGTGTTCCCTCCCCAGCTCTGCCAGGAGACTGGAGAGTGGCCGTTCTTGGCGGGGTGGGGCGCTTCCTTCCCTCCTCACCTCTGCGAGTGGATTGCGAAGCTGACATTCCAGCGAGGGCGGGGCGCTGCTTTCTCTCCCCAGCTCCCCGAGAAGACTGGGGTGCAGTAGTTCCTACGGGGGCGAGATGCTCGGTTCCCTCCCCAGCTTTGCGAGGGGAACGGGGAGCGGCTGCTCCTGCGGCGGCGTGGTGCTGCCTTCCACCCCCAGCTCTACCAGAGGACTGGGGAGCGGCTGTTCCTGCTGGGGCGTGGTGCTGGGTTCCCTTTCCAGCACTGCAAGGGTACTTGGGAGTGGTCGTTCCAGGGAAGGCGGGGCGCTTCCTTCCCTACCCAGCTGTGCGAGGGGAATGGGGAGTGGCCGTTCCTGCGGGGGGGTGGGGGGGAGCTGCCTTCATTCCCCAGCTCTGCCAGGAGATAGGGGAGCGGCCGTTCCACAGGGGGCAGGACGCTGCCTTTCCTTCCACGCTGTACGAGCGGATTGGAGAGCAGCCTTTCCAGTGTGGGAGGGGCGCTGGGTTCCCTCCCCAGCTCTGCCAGGGGACTGGGAAGCGGCCGTTCCTGTGGGGACGGACGGCTACCATCCCACCCCACCTCTGCGAGGGGACTGTGGGGCCGTTATTCCAGTGGGGGCGGAGCGCTCCTTTCCCTTCCCAGCTCTGTAAGGGGACTGGGGACCGACCGTTCCTGCAGGGGTGGGGCGCTGGGTACTGTCCCCAGCTCTGCAAAGGGACTGGGGAGCAGTCGTTCCTTCCAGGTTAGGGCCCTGCCTTCCTTCCCCAGCTCTGCAAGGGGACTGGAGAGCGGCCGTTCCAGAGGGGCAGGGCGCTGCCTTCCCTCCCCAGCTTTGCGAGGGGATTGGGGAGCGGCCGTTCCTGCGGAGGCGGAGCACTGCCTTCCCTTCCCAGCTCTGCCAACGCACTGGGGAGCAGCCGTTTCTGCGGGGGCGGGGCGCTGAGTTCTCTCCCCAGCTCTGCCAGGGGACTGGGAAGCGGCCATTCAGGCGGGGCCAGGGCACTGGGTTTCCCTCCCAGCTCTGTGAAGGGACTGGACAGCGGTTGTTTCTGCTGGGATGGGGCGCTGGGTTCCCTTTCCAGCTCCGCCTTGGGACTGGGGAGCGGCCATTTCAGGGGGCTAGAGTGCTGCCTTCCATCCCCAGTTCTGCCAGGGGACTGGGGAGCGGCCGTTCCTTCGGGTTTGGTGTGATGCCTCCCCTCCTCAGCTCTGTGAGGGGACCGGGGAGTGGCCGTTCCTGCTGGGGTGGGGCGCTGGGTTCCCTCCCCAGCTTTGCGAGTGGACTGGGGAGCGGCCATTCCTGCGGGGGAAGATGCTGGGTTCCCCTCCCAGCTCTGTGAGGGGACTGGGCAGCTGTCATTCCTTGGGGGGTGGGCCACTGGGTTCCTTGTCCAGCTCTGCGATGAGACTGGGGAGCAGCCGTGCTAGCAGGGGTAGGACGCTGCCTTCCCTCCCCAACTCTGCCAGGGGAATGAGGAGTGGCCGTTCCTGCGGGGGTGGAGCGCTGCTTTCCCTCCCCACTTCTGAAAGGGGACTGGGGAGCGGAGTTCCCAGTGGCGACGGGGGTTGGGTTCCCTTCCCAGCTCTGTGAGGGGACTGGGAAGCGGCCATTCCAGCGGGGGCGGAGCGCTACCATCTCTCCCCAGCTCTGCTAGGGGAATGGGGAGCGGCCGTTCCTGTGGCGACGGAGTGCTGCCTTCCCTTCCCAACTCTGCGAGAGAACTGGGCAGAGACAGTTCAAGCAGGGGCGGGGCACTTGGTTCCCTCCCTGTCTCTGCGAGGGACTGGGGAGTGGCCTTTCCTGGGCAGGTGGGGCATTGGGTTTCCTTCCAGCTCTACCAGGGAACTGGGGAGCAGCTGTTCCTGCGGGGGTGAAGCGCTAGGTTCCCTCCTCAGCCTTGCAAGAAGACTGGGCAGCGGCCGTTCCTGTGGGTGAAGGGCGCTGCCTTCCCTCCCCAGCTCTGCGAGGGGACTGGGGAGCGGCCGTTCCAGCGGGGGCGGGGCGCTAGTTTCCATCCCCAGCTCTACCAGGGGATTGGGAAGTAGCCGTTCGTGCAGGGGTGGGGCGATGGATTCCCTGCCCAGCTCTGGCAGAGGACTAGGAAAAGTCCGTTCCTGCAGGGATGGGGCACTGTTTTCCCTCCCCAGCTCTGCAAGGGGAATGGGGAGCGGCCATTCCTACAGAGACGGGGGTCAGCCTTCCCTCCTCAGCTTTGCCAGGGGACAGGGGAGCAGCTGTTCCTGCTGAGGTGGGGCGCTGCCTTCCCTCCCCAGCTCTGCGAGGGGAATAGGGAGCGACGATTCCAGTGGGGGCGGGGCACTGGGTTCCCTCCCCAGCTCTGAAAGGGTACTGGGGAGCGGCTGGTCCAGCGGGGGTGGGGCGCTGGGTTCCCTCCCCTGATCTGCTAGGGAAATGAGGAGCGGCCATTCCTGGAGGGTGGGGCACTGCCTTTGCTCCCCAGCTCTGCCAGGGAACTAGAAAGCGGCCTTTCCACCGGGGGCAGGCACTGGGTTCCCTCCTCAGCTCTGCTGGGAGACTGGGCAGCGGCCGTTCCTACACGGTCAGGGCGTTGGGTTCCCTCCCTGACTCTGCGAGGGGACTGGGAAGCTGGCGTTCCAGCGGGGGCGGGGCGCGGGGTTCCCTCCCCGGGTCTGCGAGGGTACTGGGGATCGGCTGTTCCTGGGGGGGGGGGGTCGCTGACTTTCCTTCTCAGCTCTGCCAGGGAACTAGAGAGCGGCCGTTCCACCGGGGTCGGGGTGCTGCCTTCCCTCCCTAGGTCTGCGAGAGGACTGGGGAGCGGCCGTTCTGGTGGGGGTGGGACACTGGGTTCTCTTCCCGGCTCTGCAAGGGGACTGGGGAACAGCCTTTCCTGCGGGAGCAGGGCGCTGGACTCTTTCCGGCTCTGCGTGGGGACTGGGCAGCGGCCGTTCCAGTGGGGGTGGGGTGCTGCCTTCCTTCCCCAGTCCTGTGAGAGGACGGGGGAGCGGTTGTTCCAGCAGGGGCAGGGCGCTGGTTTCCCTCCCCAGCCCTGCAAGGACAGGGGGGCGGCCGTTCCAGCAGGGGCGGGGCTCTGCCTTCACTGCCGGGCTCCGCGATGCGACTGGGGAGCCGTCATTCCTGCGGGGACTGGGCGCTGGGTTTCCTCCCCAGCTCTGCGAGGGGACTGGGGTATAGCCGTTCCTGCGGGAGGCAGGGCACTGTCTTCTGTTGCCAACGCAGAAGGTGCCTGAGGCAAGCAACACTGGTGTGTGCAGAGAGAGTGACGCACCAATGAACACGCACCAGGGTGCGGAAACAAACAAAGTTTATTTGAGATCTCAAAGCGGTGCAAGGAGACGAACACCTGAAATCATGCACCCCTACACAAGTGGCTTGACCCTTTTTATAATTTTTTTTCTCTTTCTTCTTTTTTCCCGGACTCTCCTCCTTCCTCCCCCTTAGCAGTTATGTAAGCGCAGGTGCATTATGTAATCTTGGCCGTGGCAGCTCGTTAGTAAGTTTTCCTTCTGTAAGTTATCTTGTCCTTCTGCTAAAGGTGCACAGGCCTTATCACCACTGCTTTAGACCGGTTTTAGCTGTGCTGCAACTGATAACTTACTGTTACACATTTCATTTCACAGCTGCTAGCTTTCTAGATCAAGTAGAGTTCAACATGGAGGAGCTTTAGTTCACTGAGGTCTAGATTTATGCCTAGTGACACCAACACCCCCATGCTACTGACTGTGAACAGCCCCCCCTACGGTCTGCCCAGTCCCTCCCCCTGGCTGTGTCCCCCCCCAGCTCCCGCCCTGCCTCCCCCCCATGCTACTGCCTCTGAGCAGCCCACTCTATGGTCTGCCCAATGCTACCCTCGGCTGTGTCCTTCCCCCCAGCTCCCGCCCTGCCTCCCCCATGCTACTGCCTCTGAGCAGCCCCCCCCCACCCGGTCTGCCCAGTCCTCCCCCCGGCTGTGTCCCCTCCCCCTAGCTCCTGCCCTGCCCCCCCATTCTACTGCCTCTGAGCAGCCCCCCCCATGGCGTGGCCAGTCTCTCCCCCAGCTGTGTCCCCCCCCAGCTCCCACCCTGTCCCCACCATGCTGCTGCCTCTGAGCAGCCCCCCCAACTGTCTGCCCAGTCCCTCCCCCCGGCTGTGTCCCCTACCCCCAGCTCCCATCCTGCCCCTTCCATGCTACTGCCTCTGAGCAGCCCCCCCCTACGGTCTTCCCAGCCCCCCCAGTTGTGTCCCATCCCCCAGCTCCCACCGTGCCTCCCCCCCACGTTACTGCCTCTGAGCAGCCCCCCCTAACAGTCTGCCCAGTCCCTCCCCCTGGCTGTGTCCCCTCCCCCCCAGCTCCCACCCTGTCCCCACCATGCTGCTGCCTCTGAGCAGCCCCCCCTACTGTCTGCCCAGTCCTCCTCCTGGCTGTGTGCCCTCCCCCCCAGCACCCGCCCTGCCTCCTCCCCATACTACTGCCTCTGAGCAGCCCCTCCTACGGTCTGACCAGTCCTCCTCCTGGCTGTGTCCCCTACCCCCAGCTCCCATCCTGCCCCCTCCATGCTACTGCCTCTGAGCAGCCCCCCCTACTGTCTGCCCAGTCCTCCTCCTGGCTGTGTCCCCTACCCCCAGCTCCCATCCTGCCCCCTCCATGCTACTGCCTCTGAGCAGCCCCCCCTACGGTCTGCCCAGTCGTCCACCTGGCTGTGTCCCCTCCCCCCCAGCTCCCACCCCTGTCACATCCCCCCCTACACTTTCTCCCTGCAGCTTGCCCCATTCCCTGCTGAGTCCCAGCTTCACCCCCTGACATCTCTCCAACCCCACCTCCCCTCATCACAGCCCTTGCCCCCCTAGTGCCCTGGCCCCTGCTCCCCGGGGTGGGCTTGAGAGGCCCCCACTCCCCGACCGCTCCACTCCCCAGAATTGGAAGCTGCTGGGGTTGAGGAAGGTGGGGTCTTGGCTGGCCCAGCTGCTTGGGCAGATCCTGGTAAAAGAGAGAAGAGCGAGCAAGGCTGAGGACCCTCCTTTGTCCCGGGGGGGGCAGGGGTCCCACAATTTGGCTCAGTGTCACCCTCCCACATACAGAGGAGACGTCAGCTCCCAGCAGGCCGTGCTCCATCTCCAGCCCCGCTGGGATGAGATCACAATCCCCCAGTGCCCCCTGCCCTGCCACCACCATCAGCAGTCAAGCCGGGGAATCGCCCCCCTTCTCCCCTGCGAGGGCTGCAGGACTCCCTGCGCCCTCCAACACCAGCCTCCCTGCCATGTATCCCGGGGCGGGGTCGGAAAAGGGTGGATTTCTTCTTTCCATTGCCCAGATCTAGCCCTCAGCCCCGGTCTACCCATACGGGATCCAGGGTCTGGAGCAGTTGGCTGCTTACTGAGGGCTACAAGGAGCCACCAGAAGGGAGTAGATTCTCCACAGTTTTGCATCCACTCACACTGGTACCGGTCTCACACATGGGGAAACTGAGGCACCAGGGAGGGTGATATGGCCTGCGCCAGCTCCAACTGGGAGTCTGTGGGAGAGCCAGGAATAGAACCCAGGAGTCCTGGCTCCATGGGCAGCTTGGGACTCCTCCCTTTGGGGGGGCTGGGAGGTCCTGGACTGCGGCCCTGCCCCAAGGCCCGCTCCCACTCAGCCTCCTCCTGCCGAAGCCCCCCCACACTCCCCCTTCAGCCCCTCCCACACTCCACCCTCAGGCCCACTTTTTTCCACTCCCCTGACCCCCTCCGCCTGCCTCTCATGTCTCTTCCCCCAAGGCCCTGCCACTTGTGCCCCTTCGCCCCCTACCCCAAGGCCCCCACCTGCCTTCCTGACGTTTGCACCCCTGCCCCTTTCCCCTTGGCTCCATGTGGGCAGATGGGAACTTGGGACAGGGCAGAGTGAGGATAGGGCCTTGAGGGGGAAAGGACGAGTGGGATCAGGGCCTCTAAGTGGAGCATGGGCCAGGTGCCTCCCCGACCCCTTCTAGTCACAGCCCATGCCTGGCTCCCAGCATCCGCTCCTCTAACCATTAGACTGCACTGCCCTCCCAGAGTGGGGATAAGAACGAGGAGTCCTGGCTCCCAGCTGGGCTGCGGGTGGAACAGGATGTACTGGCCATGGGCTCATCTGGGAATCACTTACCATCAGTTTGGATGATATCCCAGTCCTGACCTCCAGACTCACAGCTCTGCTGGTGACCCTCACTCCCAACCCGCAGCCCTCTGGGTTCCCCGCTGACCTCCCCAGTCACTGCGCTGCCCATGCCCCTCAGTCCCGACCCGCAGCACCTGGTATCCCAATCGTGACCTCCAGACTCACAGCTCTGACGGTGCTCCTCAGTCCCGACTCGCAGCTCCCTGGTTTCCCCCCAGCTCTAGCAGTGCCCCTCATGCCTGACCCACAGCCTCTGCTATTCCATTACTGACCTCCAGACTCACAGATCTGCTGGTGTCGCTCACTCCCAATCCGCAGCCTCCTGGGCTACCCGCATAGCTCCCCAGTCACTGCGCTGCCGGAGCCCCTCACTCTCGATCCGCAGCCCCTTGCTTCCGACCCGCAGCCCCTGCTATCCCAGTCCTGACCTGCTGACTCTCAGTTCTGCTGGCGGCCCTCAATCCAGATCCGCAGCCCCCTGGGCTTCCCCCAGGTCTACCGGTGCCCCTCACTCCCAACTCGCAGCCCCTGTTATCCCAGTACTGACCTCCAGAGGCATAGCTCTGACGGTGCCCCTCACTCCCGACCCACAGCCCCTGCTGTTCCAGTCCTGACATCAGGACTCATAGATCTGCTGATGCACCTCACTCCCGACCTGCAGCCCACTGGACTCCCCGCTGAGCTCCTAAGTCACCGCACTGCCGGAGCCCCTCACTCTCGACCCGCAGTCCCTCGTATCCCAGTGCTGACCTCCAGACTCACAGCTCTACTAGTGACTCTCACTCCCGACCCGCAGACCCCTGGGTTCACCACAGCTGTAGGGTGCCCCTCACTCCCGACCCAGAGCCCCTGCTGTTCCAGTCCTGACATCAGGACTCATAGATCTGCTGATGCACCTTACTCCCTACCTGCAGCCCACTGGACTCCCCGCTGAGCTCCTAAGTCACCGCACTGCCGGAGCCCCTCACTCTCGACCCGCAGCCCCTTGTATCCCAGTCCTGACCTCCAGACTCACAGATCTGCTGGTACCTCTCATTCCCGCCCCGCAGCCGCTGCTAACCCTGTCCTGACATCCAGACTCACAACTCTGCTGGTACCCCTCACTTCCAACCCGCAGCCCTTTGGATTCCCCCCAGCTCTAGTGCTTACCCTTTGTCCTGACCCGCAGCCCCTGCTATTCCAGTCCTAATATCCAGACTCACAACTGTGCTGATGTCCTTCACTACCGACCCGCAGCCCCCTGGGCTTTCCCCAGCTCTATCGGTGCCCCTCACTCCCCACCCACAGCCCCCTGGGCTCCCGGCTGTGCTCCCCAGTCACTGCACTGATGGTGCCCCTCAGTCCCGACTCGCAGCCTCTGCTATCCCTGTCCTGAGCTTGAGACTCACAGCTCTGTTGGTGCCACTCACTTCCGACCCTCAGCCCCTGCTATCCTAGTCCTGAACTCCAGACTCCTAGCTCTGTTGATGCCCCTCACTCCCGACCCACAGCCCCCAGGGGGTCCCACAGCTCTACCGATGCCCGTCACTCCCGACCTGCAATCCCCTGGGCTCCCCCCAGCTCTACAGGTTCCCCTCACTCCAGACCCGCAGACTGCTGTGCTCCCCGCTGAGCTCCCCAGTAACTGTGCTGCCGTTGTCCCTCATTTCCGACCACTGCCCTCAGGGCTTCCCCCAGCTCTACTGGTGCCTCTCACTCCTGACCCGCAGCCCCATGGGCTCCCCGCTAGGCTCTCCAGTCTCTGTGCTGCCGTTGCCCCTCACTCCCGACCCGCAGCCCCTGCTATCCCAGTCCTGAACTCCAGAATCCCAGCTCTGCTGGTGCCCCTCACTCCCGACCTGCAGCCCCCTGGGGTCCCTCCAGCTCTACCAGTGCCCCTCACTCCTGACCTGCAGCCACTGCAATGTCAGTCCTGACCTCCAGACTCACAGCTCTGATGGTGCCCCTCACTCCTGACCCGCAGCCCCTGCAATGTCAGTCCTGACCTCCAGACTCACAGCTCTGATGGTGCCCTTCACTCCTGACCCGCAGCACCCTGGACTTCCCCTAGCTCTAGCAGTGCCCTTCACTCCCGAACTGCAGCCCTCTGAGCTCCCTCCAGCTCTAACGGAGCCCCTCACTCCTGACCCGCAGCCCTTTGGGCTCCCTCCAGCTTTGACAGTGCCCCTCACTCCCGACACGCAGCCCCTGGTATCCCAGTCCTAAGGTCCAGACTCACAGCTCTGTTCGTGCCCCTCACTCCCATTCCTCATACCCCTGGGTTTCCCACTGCTTTACTGATGCCCTTCACTCCCAACCCGCAGCCCCCTGGGCTTCCTCCACCTCTACCAGTGGCCCTCACTCCCCATCCACAGCCCCCTGGGCTCTCTTCAGCTCTGACGGTGACTCTAGCTGCAGACCCACAGTGCCTGGTATCCCAGCCCTGCCCTCCAGACTCACAGCTGTGCTGCTGCCCCTCACTCCCGACCCGCAGCCCCCTAGGCTCCCTCCAGCTCTACCAGTGCCCCTCACTCCCAATCTGCAGCCCCTGTTCTCTACTCTGAGCTCCACAGTCAGTGCACTGCCTGTGCCCCTCACTTCTGACCCACAGCCCTTGCTGTCCCAGTCCTGCCCTCCAGACTCACAGCTCGGCTGGTGCCCCTCACTCCCAACCCACAGCCCTCTGGGCTTGCCCCATCTCTAGCCCCTCACTTCCAACCTGCAGCCCTCTGGTCCTCCTCCATCTCTACTGGTGCCCCTCACTTCCGACCCGCAGCCCACTGGACTCCCTTCAGCTCTACTGGTGCCACTTACTCCTGACTCGCAGCCCCCTGGGCTCCCCGCTGAGCTCTCCAGTCCCTGAGCTGCCAGTGCCCCTCACTCTCTACCCGCAGTCCCTGGTATCCCAGTCCTAACCTCCAGACTCACAGCTCTAGTGGTGCCCCTCACTCCCGACCCGCATTCCCCTGGGCTTCCCCCAGCTCTACCGGTGCCCATCACTTCCGAACCCCAGTCCCCTGGGCTTGTCCCAGCTCTGACTGTGCCCCTCACTCCCGACCCGCAGACCCTGCTATCCCAGACCTAACCTCCAGACTCACAGCTCTGTTGTTGCCCTTCACTCCCGACCCGCAGCCCCCTAGGTTCCCTCCAGCTCTATCGGTGCCTCTCACTCCTGAACCACAGCCTCCTGGGCTCCCCGCTGAGCTCCCGAGTCACTGCGCTGCCGATGCCCCTCATTCCTGACCCCGAAGCCCTTCCTGTCCCAGTCCTGTACTCCAGACTCACAGCTCTGCTGCTGCCCATCACTCCCAATCCGCAGCCCCCTGGGATTCCCACAGCTCTAGCGGTGCCCCTCACTCACAATCAGCAGCACCCTGGACTTCCCCCAGCTATGCTGGCACCCTTCACTCCTGACTCGCCGTTCCTGGGCTCCCTCCAGCTTTACCAGTGCCCCTCACTCCCGAGCCACAGCTCCCTGAGCTCCTCGCTGAGCTCCCCAGTCACTGCGCTGCCTGTGCCCCTCACTTCCGACCTGCAGCCCCTGCTATCCCAGTCCTGACCTCCAGACTCACAGGTCTGCTGGTGCCCATCACTCCCGACCTGCAGCCCCCTGGGCTTTCCCCTGCTCTACTGGTGCCCTTTGTGATGGAGTATGAACTGTCTGTGTGGGGGATGGGAGATCAGGGGGTGACTTTAGGTGAGGGACAGGACCTGAGCCTGTAACCTGAGCGATGCAGGGGGGGATGGGAGTTCAAAACCTTGGCCCGAGAAGATGGACAAAGGCAGAGAGCCGACTAGAGAGGGTTTGGGCAGTTTAAGTTTTACAGCTGAGTGGTTGGAATTCAGGGAATCCCAAGCTGGGGAGAAAACACTCTGAACCCCCAGAAGGACCAGATTGAGGAGTCCTGGTCGTGCCTACAAGCTCTGCTGTCACCTGCGTTCCTGTTGTCCAATAAACCTTCTGTTTTACTGGCTGGCTGAGAGTCACTGTTAGTCCCAGGAAGAGGGGTGCAGGACCTGACTTCCCCACACTCCGTGACAACTGGTGGCAGCAGCGGGATCTACTGCACTCCCTGGATGGCACTTCCTGCAGTAAGTGACTGGGGAGCAGTAAAACTAAGGGACGATTGTAGGGGTGATTAAGCCCTGGGAGTGTGTGACCAGAGAGAAGGACTTTTGCAGTAACAGGGTCCCCCGGGGGATTGCAGTGAGCGGTCCCAGGGGTGGAGGAGTCTGCCGATCAACCCTGGCAGATGGGTGGTGACCTCAAGAACGGCTGGTGCACTAGGGGTCTCCCTGGAAACCTTGTGGAGCAGTGAGCACCCCAGCCTGTGAGTGGCCAGCAGGAAGATGTATGCCAAGCGGCTTAAGTGCGACCTGGTTGGGCTGTGCAAGCAGAGGGGGCTGCGCAGAGGGAGGATCACCGAAGACCAGCTGATTGCCTGGCTGGAGGAGGGAGATCACTTGAATGAACTGATCTCTGTCTCTGAGGGAAGCAGCCTGATAGATGCAGCACAGACACCTGTGTCTGTCCCCACTGGGAGTGGTCAGTCGGTGGCTAAGAGTTTCCTGAGACCCCACCCCCCTTCTTCCTATGCCTAGGGGAAGGGTTGGGAGGAGCCCAGTGAATACCAAGGGCACCGTGACACCCCCGGCCAGCAAAGGATCCTCCCGGCAAAGCTCGACCTCCAGCAGGGGATCGTCCCGGCGACTCTCGGCATCCGTGGAGCAGAAGCGGCTGGAATGGGAGAGAGAGCTAAAACTGAGAGAGCTGGAGGATCGTGAGTGACAGAGAGAACATGAAGAGAGACAAAGACAGCGGGAATTGGAGGAGAAAGTGAGAAAGAGGGAAAATGAAGAAGAACAGCGTCAGTATGAGCTAGAACTGGCGAGGCTGAGGAGCAGCAGGGCCCCCAGCTGCAAGGAGTGAGGGGGGCCCAGGACTGCGCGGAGCTTTGGTAGGTGCATTCTGGCTCAACGTAAGGAGGGGGAGGACCTGGATGACTTCCTGGATGCCTTTGAGATGGCCTGCGAGCTGCACCAGGTAGATCCTGCAGACAGGCTCCGGGTTCTCACTCCCTTAGAGGACTCCAAGGCCATGGCATTGTACCGCCAAATGGGAGAGGCGGAGAAAGGGAACTACAAACTATTCAAACAGGCTCTGCTGCGTGAGTTCGGGCTGACTCCTGAGATGTACCGGGATAGTTTCCAGGGTCAGTATAAAACCCCTGAGGTCTCATATCTGCTACTAGCCGTCCGCATGGAGGGATACACCAGCAAGTGGACCAGTGGGTCCCAGATGAAGGGGGACCTGGTTAAACTGCTGGGACTGGAGCAACTGTATGAGCAGTGCCCATCCGACCTGAGGCTGTGGTTGAGGGACCAAAAATCAGAGGACCCGCGACATACAGGGTGGTTGGCCGATGAGTTTGTGAAGATCCGGTCGGGAGGTGGCAGGGAGGAGTCCCAAAGGAACAGGCCCACCGCGATGCAGAGAGAGTCTCATCCTGGGACCTCCCAAAAAGGTAATAGGGAGAATCCCCTCCAAAGGAAAATGCCCAGGGACACGGCTCAGAAAGGCTGCGGCCTCAGAACAAGCCAGAGAGAGAGAGCATGTCTCCATCCCTGTCTCAGCTGCTGAGTTCCAGGCTGAGTTGCAGAAAAATCTCTCATTCTGGTGGTAGATTTCGCCACTCGATACCTCAAAGCAGTGGCCTTGTCAGCTATCGAAGCAGACACTGTGGCAGATGCGCTGCTGACCATTTTCAGCCGGGTTGGGTTCCCCAAGGAGGTCTTAAGAGACCAGGGGTCCAACTTCATGTCGACCCTGCTCCGGTGCTTGTGGGAGAAATGTGGAGTTCGGCACAGCTGGGCCTCATCGTATCACCCCCAGTCCAATGGGCTGGTGGAAAGATTCAACGAGACTCTGAAGATGATGCTAAAAACATTTATGAACCAGCATCCGCAGGACTGGGACAAGTACTTACATCATCTGCTGTTTGCGTATAGGGAGGTACCCAGGAATCTACCAGGTTTTCGCCTTTCGAACTGTTATATGGAAGGCGGGTAAGGGGGCCCCTGGACCTGATGAGAGAAGAATGGGAGGGGAAGGCCACTCCCGATGGGGAGTCAGTGGTGGAGTATGTCCTGACCTTCCGGGAAAGACTTGCCGAGCTCATGGGCCTGGCCAGGGAGAATCTGGACCGAGCCCAGAGGAAGCAGAATGTCTGATATGACCGCATGGCGCGGGCCCATGCCTTCGCCACCAGGGATCAGGTGATGGTTCTCATCCCCATGAGAAAGAACAAACTCCAGGAAACCTGGGAAGGGCCCTTCAAGGTTGTTAAGCAACTAAATGAGGTAAACTATGTGGTGGAGCTGTCGAACTGGGCGCACCACTGCCAGGTGTACCATGTGAATATGATGAAGCCATACTATAAAAGGAGGCATGTGGTGGTGGCTGTGTGTGGACATTGGGAGGAGTAGGGAGATGATGCTTTAGTGGATCTATTTCCTGGGACAAAAGCTGGTTCCCCGCTGGAGGCAATTCCCCTCTCTGATCAGCTGACCCCGGCCCAGCATGCTGAGATCAGAGGGGTGCTGCATCTCTATACCGACAGCTGTTTTCCAACCAGGCTGGATACACTAATTTGACTGTCCACTGGGTGGAGACCGGGTCACATCCTCCTATAAGATACTTCCCTTTTCGGGTCACCAGGAAAACTGCCCAGGACCTAGAAAAAGAGGTCAGGGACATGCTGGCTTTGGGGGTGATCCAGCCGTCTTTCAGGCCTTGGGCCTCTCCAGTGGTGCTGGTCCCCAAAAGGGATGGGTCGATCCGGTTCTGTGTAGACTATTGAAAGCTCAATGCCATCACCGTATCTGATGCCTACCTCATGCCCAGGCCTGATGAGCTCCTAGAGAAGCTGGGAGGTGCTCGGTACCTCACCTTCAAGGATCTTACAAAGGGCTACTGGCAAGTGCCACTGGACGCAGATGCCAGGCTGAAATCAGCCTTTATCACCCCTCTGGGGCTCTACGAGTTTCTGAACCTGCCTTTCAGCCTCAAGGGAGTGCCAGCCACCTTCCAGCACCTGGTGGATCAACTACTGAAGGGGATGGAGAGTTTTGCCATGACGTATATTGACGACATCTGCGTCTTTAGCCGGACCTGAGAGGACCATGTGTCCCAGGTTAAACAAGTGCTGGACCAACTGCGGGAGGCTGGATTAACCATAAAGGCTGAGAAGTGCAAGGTGGGGATGTCTGAAGTATCTTCTCTGGGCCATCGGGTGGGGAGCGGCTGCCTAAAGCCAGAACCAGCCAACGTGGAGGTGATCAGAAACTGGCCCGCTCCCCAAACCAAAAAGCAGGTCCAGGACTTTATTGGGATGGCGGGGTACTATCGAAGGTTCATGCCCCACTTTTGCCCCATAGCAGACCCCATCACTGAGCTGTGCAAGAAGAGGAAGCCAAACAAGGTGGTCTGGACCGAGCAGAGCCAGCAGGCTCTCCAGGCGCTGACGACGGCTCTAGTTAGTGACCCATTTCTGGCAAACCCAGATTTTGACAAGCTCTTTATGGTGTTCACTGATGCCTCAGACATGGGACTGGGGGCGGTGTTAATGCAGGAGGATGAAAAGGGGGAGAGACACCCCATTGTGTACCTGAGCAAGAAGTTGCTACCATGGGAGCAGAACTACACGGCCATCGAGAAGGAATGCCTGGCCATGGTGTGGGCCCTTAAGAAACTGCAGCCATATCTCTTTGGGTGACACTTCATTGTGTACATCGACCACTCTCCCCTGACCTGGCTGCACCAGATGAAAGGAGCCAACGCCAAGCTCCTGAGGTGGAGCGTGCTCCTGCGGGACTATGACATGGACGTGGTCAACGTGAAGGGAATTGCCAACTGATAGTGGATGTGTTGTCCCGGAGAGGGGGGCCCTGACCTTCCCCAGGTCACTGGGCAGAGTGACCCCGCTCAGTTCAGTTTCGAAAGGGGGAGAGATTTGATGTAGTAGGGACTGCCTGTGTGGGGGATGGGAGATCTGGGGAGGACGTTAGGTGAGGAACAGGATTTTGAAGCCTGTAACTTGAGCCAGATATGAGGTGTTGTGGAAAATCGACCACATCGTTGAATTTAGATCAGACAGCCCAAGGCTCTTTTATTGATTACAAGTGTGCATACAGGGAAAGCCAGCGGTTCCCTACGCAGAGGGTCGGCTGCTCTGCATATTACAAATTTTACTAAGCTTTTAAAGCTTAAAACCGCAAAGCGTCACTCAGCAATACATTTAATACATCCTTATTTGTCACTTACATTGCTAACTCCGCAAACCATAGCAACACACAATTGATAATTTCCTTAAATGGATCGTCTATTGCAAAGCCAATGGCAATCTGTCACAACCATCCTGTTATTATAGTTTAGCGGTCATGTGGGCCTAAATGTTCCGTGACCCTCACTTGCGGTTACTTTAGGCAAGCAGTTTATTGCTACAATATAACCCACAAAGCTGCAATGGCTCCCCTAGGGCCCTCCCCTCGTCCCCAGCTAGTACTTTTCCAGACAGTGTATCTGTGTAAACAAGTTTTAGGGAAGTTAGGATTAGTACAGCCAAGGGCTTGGCCTGTAAAATCTTGATAACTGAAAAGTCCCTGTTCTGGAGGGGAATAACAGAAAATCCCCTGTTGAGGAGGGGATTTTATTTTCCCCATCGGGGGGAGGTGTCAGCACCTTTGACCGGGAAGCTGGACAAAGGAATCGGCAGGCTGGAGGAAGGGCAGTTCAGGTTCTGTTTTGGGCTGGGTGGTTGGAATTCAGGGTATCCCAAGCTTGGATCCAAGTACCCTGAACACCCAGAAGAACTAGATGGACAGGTCCTGGTTGTGCCTCCAAGTTCTGCTGTAACCTGCATTCCTGTGTCCGTGACAGGCGCGGCACTAGGTCGCTGCAAAGCTCTGCGAGCGGACTGGGGAGCGGACGATTCAGAGGGGATGGGGAGCTGCTTTCCCTCCCCACCTCTGTGAGGGGACTGGTTAGAGGCCTTTCCAGCGGGGGCAGGGTGTTGTGTTCCCTCCCCGGCACTGAGAAGGGACTGGGTAGTGTCCATTCCAGCGGGGGAGGGACACTGCCTCCCCGGCTCTGCGAGGGGACTGCGGAGCGGCCATTGCAGGGGATGCGGAGGGCAGATTTTCCTCCCCGGCTCTGCTAGGGGACTAGGGAGGGGCCGTTACAGCGGGGGAGGGGCGCTGCCTTCCATCCCCGGCTCTGCGAGGGGACTGGGGATAGGCCGCTCCTGAAGATGCGGGGCGTCGCCTTCCCTCCCTGGCTCTGCGAGGAGACTGGGGTGCGGCCGATCCTGCGGGGGTGGGGTGCTGCCTTCCCTTCCCAGCCCTGCCAGGGGACTGGTGAGCGACCGTTCCTGTGGGGGTGAGGCCGCTGCCTTCCCAACCCAGCTCTGCCAGGGAAGTGGGGAGCAGCCGTTCAAGCGGGGGTGAGGCAATGCTTTCCCTCCCTGGATCTGCAAGGGGACTGGGGAGCCACCGTTCCATCGGCAGTGGGGCTCTGCCTTCCCTCCCCAGCTCTGCGAGGGGACTGGAGAGCGATCGTTCCAGCGGGGGCAGGACGGTGACTTCTCCTGCCAGCTCTGCCACGGGACAAGGGAGCGGCCGTTCTTCCGGGGATGGGGCTCTGCCCTCCTTCCCCAGCTCTGCGAGTGGACTACGGAGCAGCCATTATGGCGGGGGCAGGGTGCTGGGTTCCCTCCCCAGCTCTGCCAGGGGACGGCACAGCAGCCATTCCTGCAGGGGAGGGGAGCTGAATTTCCTCCCCGGCTTTTCCAGGGGACAGGGGAGCGGCCATTCCAGCTAGGGTGGGGCACAGGGTTCCCTCCCAAGCTCTGTGAGGGAGCTAGGGAGCGGCAGTTCCAGTGGGGGCAGGTCACTGCCTTCCCTCCCCAGCTCTGCGAGGGGACTGGGGATCGGCAGTCGTGCGGGAGTGAGGCGCTAAGTTCCCTCCCCAGTTCTGCGAGGGAACCAGGGAGCGTTTCTGCGGGGACAGAAGCTGCCTTCCCTCCCGGGCTCTGCCACAGGACTGGGGAGTGACCGTTCCTGCGGGCGCAGGGCGCTGCATTCCCTCCCCAGCCTTCCGAGGGGATTGGGGAGCAGCCGTTCCTGTGGGGGCGGGGCGCTGTGTTCACTCCCCAGTTCTGCCAAAGGACTGTGCAGTGGCCATAGCCGCGGTGGCGGGGTGCTGTCTTCCCTCCCCGCCTCCGCGATGGGACTGGGCGGTGGCCGTTCCTCCAGGGGCAGGGCGTTGGGTTCCCTCCCCAGCTCTGCCAGGGTACTGTGGAGCGGCCTTTCCTTTTGGGGTGGGGCACTGCTTTCCCTCCCCATCTCTGCGAGGGGACTGGGGAGCGGCCATTCCAGCGGGGGCAGGGCGCTGGCTTCCCTCCTGTCATAAACAGATATTTAAGGGTTAATGTCTCTTTTACCTGTAAAGGGTTAAGAAGCTCAGTGAACCTGGCTGACACCTGACCAGAGAACCGATCAGGGGACAAGATACTTTCAAATCTTGGTGGAGGGAAGTCTTTGTTGTGCTGTTTGTTTTGTTCTTTGTTCGCTCTTGGGGCTAAGAGGGACCAGACGTGCAACCAGGTTTTCTCCAATCTTTCTGAATCAGTCTCTCATGTTTCAAAATAGTAAGTATAGCCTGGAAAGGTGGATTAGTCTTATGTTTGTTTTCTTAACTTGTAAATGTGTCTTTTGCTGGAAGGATTTTTACCTCTGTTTGATGTAACTTTGAATCTCAGGCTAAGGGGGCAGGGAGGTCCCTCTGGACTATATAAATCTGAATACCCTGTAAAACATTTTCCATCCTGATTTTACAGAGGTAATTTTTACTTTTTCATTCTTTAATTAAAAGCTTTCTTTTTTAAGAACCTGATTGATTTTTTTCCTTGTTTTAAGACCCAAGGGGATTGGTGGGGAAAAAAGCAGGGAGGGAAGGTTAATTCCTCTTTGTTTTAAGATCCAAGGAATTTGGATCAGTGTAGCCTCTCAGGGTAACCCAGGGAGGGGAAAGCCGGGGGAAAAAAAGGCGGGGGAAGGCTAATTTCTCCTTGTGTTCAGATCCAAGGGGTTTGGGTCTTGGGTTCCCCAGGGAAGGATTTGGGGGAACAGGAAGTGTGCCAAACACTATATTTTTGGCTGGTGGCAGCGTACCAAATTTAAGCTGGTAATTAAGGTTAAAAGTGATCATGCAGGTCCCCACTTTTTGGACGCTAAAGTTCAAAGTGGGGAAAAAACCTTGATACCCCCCCCCAGGAATGGACCTTGCCTGGGCGGACTCGCTGTGGGAAGCGCACGGAGGGTCAGAGGATGCTGAATGCTCCAAGGAGAGACCCAGGAGGTGAAGACATGTGAGCTTCTTGCCCTAAAAACGTCTGCTCCAAGGGAGAGGAGGCTCCCCAAAGTCCTGACTGGCTTTGTGGGGAGCAGTTCCAGAGCATCGCCCGGGGACTCCGTGACAACTGGCAGCAGAGGTGGGATGTACTGCACCCCGTGAATGGCGCTGCTTGCAGTAAGTGACTGGGGAGCAGTAAAACAAAGGAGGGATAATGAGGACCAGGTGTGCTGAAGGCTCAGAGAGGGACGGTTTCAGGAAGCGGTTAACCATTGGGAGTGTGTGACCAGTGAGAAGGACTGTTGGAGTAACAGGGTCACCCTGAGCACTGCAGCGAGCAGTCTCAGTAGCGGAGGAGCTGGCCGCTCTGTCCTGGGAGAGAGGATTTTTGCAGTAGCAGGGTTCCCCTGGGGATGGCAGGAGCAGTCCCAGGGGTGGAGGAGGCTGCAGCTCGACCCTGGCATAGAGGTTGTGATCACGAGAAGGGCTGGCACACCAGGGGTTCTTCCTGGAAACCATGGGGGAGCCAAGAGCACACAGGCCTGTGAGTCCAGAGCCACTTGGGAACGGTGAAGTGATGGCCTATCACCATCTCCTTGAGAAGGACATTGTGATCCTGTGCACACAGAGAGTGTTACGCATGGGGAAGTTCACCAAGGCACAGTTAATCATGCAGTTGGAGGAGAAGGACTGCTCTGAGGAGCAGATTCCTGACCCAGATGGGGCTACAAGAGCATCTGGGAGCACCTGGAGCAGCAGCTAGACATCCCCAAGAGTCTGGTCCCCAACCAGATGATGGTTTTCACGATCGGGTTCCCCATCAGGGGATCGGAGATGTATGGGATGGGAGCAGAGCCTGAGAGCGTGAGAGGATCGTGAGAGAGAGCAGGAGCCTGAGGAAAAGCTGCAAGAGAAGCAGCAGCAGCATTAACTGGGGATGGTGGAGTGGATAGACATAGGGGGCTGCCCAAGGGTCAGTGGGGAAACACGCCCGGGATGGCGAGACCCTGAGACAGAGAGAACTGTGGTGGTGCAGCCGCAGATGCTGAGGGGCTGTGGGATCTGGGTGACGGTCCCTGGGGTGAAGCTCCTCGTCCTGTCTATGGCCCAGATCCCTGTGCAGACCCAGGAGGGGTTGGGCTGGCTGGTCTTTGAGGTTCTCCAGGATATCGGCTGGGAGGCCCTGTTGGGAGGTGACTGTGTCTCTTTGGGACAGGATCCAGGCCCTGCTCCTGTAATGGCCGAGGGTTTGAATTCAAATCCAGGGAACCAATTGGCTAGGATGGAAATGGTCAGTGAAAATGCAAATGACGTGGCTGGCAAGGGGGACGGGGAGCTGGGCTCCAGATACCTGCCTACCTGTAACCATCCTCCTGGGACTGAGTGAGAGGGAGAGATGCTCCCCACCCCCCCTGCACACCGGAGAGGGGGCTAATGCTGGCTCTGAGGCTGTGACCAAAGCAACGAGCTCGCTGCCTGCCCTCACTTGAACTGCCACTCCCCAGGCCCCTCCCTGAGGTGGGGAGGGAAGCCAGCGCCCCGCCCCTCTTGAAATGCAACTCCCCGCTCCCCTCCCAGAGCCTGGGTGGGAAGCCAGCGCCCTGCCTCCATTCGAGCGGCCACACCCCATGCCCCTCCCAGAGCTGGGGAGAGAAGCCAGTGCCCCGCCCCTGCTCAAACCGTCACATCCCGCTCCCCCCCAGAGTTAGAGAGGGAATCCAGTGCCCCTCCCCTGCTGGAACCGCCACTTTCCGTTCCCCTCCCAGAGCTGGGGAGGGATGCCAGCACCCCGCCCCCGCTGGAACCGCCACTCCCCACGTCCCTCCCAGAGCTGGACACGGAAGCCACCTCTCCCACAGGAACCTCTCCTTGCGACCTCTCCTCATGGACTGTACCGCACTGAGGTTATCCAGGTCCCTTGGCCTCCGCAAGGGGGGATCTTTCTGCAACTCGGCCTGGAACTCAGCAGCTGGGACAGGGATGGGGACCTGCTCTCTCTCGTCGGCTGGGTCTGACGCCGCAGCCTCTCTGAGTCGTGTCCCTGGGCGTTCCCTCCCCACCAGGATAGGGTCCTGCACCTAGGGCACAGTACATTCCCCATTGTCCGGGCGCTGTGCCCTGTGCCAACTCTGACTACGGGTCATGAGCAGGGCACCCCGGGCGTTGCTTGACCAGAGCTCCAGGTCCCCCCCATTAACACCTCTGTGGGCAAATGTGGGTGTACCCCCATGTCCTTGGGGCCCTCCTTGGCCCCCGACTTCAGGTATACCCTCACCACGGCTACCTCAAATGGGGTCCCGCCCACACCCATCAGGGTCAGGTAGGTGTCGGGCACCATCTGATCTGAGGCCACCACCTCGGGCCGGGCCATCATCACCTCTGCGCCCATGTCCTTGTGACCTTCCTCCCATCTACCTCCAGGGAAACAAGGCACTCTCTCCAGAGGGGCAGCCCTGCGCCCACCCTGTAAACCAAAAACTCGGACCCTGGAGCATCCAGCCCCCCAGAGGAGCTGACCTTGGGACCTCCTCCCTCTTTCACCGGTGGTACACTGCCAGCCCCCCTTTCCTGGGAATGTTGCCCCTCATCCGACTGGGTCTTTACCCAGTCAACCCTCTGCGGGTTGCGTCTGCTCAGTCTGTCCCTGAGTTTGGGGCACTGGGCCCATATGTGGCCTCGTTGACCACAGTGATAGCAGCCCATGTCTTGTGGGTCCCCTTGAGTGGGACGGATGGACCTGAGGCTGGATGTTCCCTTTTGGTGGGGCTCCTCCATAGGTCTCCGCTGGGAGGTCCCATGGTGACTCTCTCTCTGCGTTGATCCAGGCCTGCTCTTTCAAGACTCCTCCCTGTTATCCCCTGCGCAACTGTCCACAAATTGTTCGGCCAGCTAGCCTGCGTGCTGTGGGTTCTCCGGCTTCTGGTCCATCAACCACAGCCTCAGGTCAGACAGGCACTGCTTGTACAGGTGCTCCAGTATGAATAGGTCAAGCAGGTCCTCTTTAGTTTGGGCCCCAGCTGTCCACTTGCGGGCGTACCCCTGCGCCCGGTTTACCAGTTGTAGGTATGTGACCTCAAGGGTTTTACGCTGACTCTGGAACGTTTTCCGGTACATCTCAGGAGTCAGTCCAAACTCACCGAGCAGGGCCTGTTTGAACAGGTCATAGTCCCCTGCCTCCGCCCCTTTCTTCGGCTGTACACCTCCACGGCTGTGCAGTCCAGTAAGCGGGTGAGAAATGGGATCCTGTCTGCAGGGTCAACCCTGTGCAGCTCGCAGGCATTCTCAAATACCGTCAGGAAGGTGTCTATGTCCTCTCCCTCCTTACGCCAGGCCAGGAAGCACTTATCAAAGCTCTTTGTAGGCTTGGGTCCCCCCTCACTTGCCACAGCCAGGGCCCTACTGCTCCTCAGCCAGGCCAGCTCCAGCTCATGCTTACCCTGGATCTCCTTCTCCTCCCGCTCATGCTGGCGCTGGTTCTCCTCATGTTTACACTGATTCTCCCACTCCTTCAGTTCTTGCCTCCTTAACTCGAGCTCTTCTCCTCTCAGCTCCCTGTCATGTTCCATCCACATCCATTCCAGGGACAGGAAGCTCTGCCCGGACTATCCCCTGCTGGCCGCCGGGGTCAGGGTGCCCTCGGTATTCACTGGGCTTCCCCCAACCTCTTTCCTCGGTATAGGTGGGCAGGGTCTCGGGGTGTCCTCGGAAGCAGTCTGGCCCCTCCCAGCCATGTCAGGCCCCAGGGCCCACGCTGCGTCTGCTGGGTGGCTTCCCTCATGGACCGAGCTCCGTTCACCCGAGCGATCCTTCTCCTCCAGCTGGGCAATTAGCTGTTCTTTGGTGGACATCCCAGTGCACAGCCCCCTCTGCTTCCGCAGCTCCACCAGGTCTTTCTTAAGGCACTTAGCATAAATCTTCCTGCTGGCCACTCGCCGGCCTGTGCTCTCAGCTTCCACCAGTTCCAGGGAGACCCCTCATGCACCAGCCCTTTTTCCGGTCACCCCCTCTCTGCCAGGGTCGAGCTGCAAAATTCTCTGCCCCTTGGACCGCTCCTGCAATCCCCCCGGGGGACCCTGTTACTGCAAAGTCCTTCTCTCTGGTCACACACTCCCAGGGGTTAATCACCCCCTGACCCCGTCTCTCTCTGACTCTTTAGCCCACTTGGTCCTTTTCAGTCCCCCTTTGCTTTACTGCTCCCCAGTCACTTACTGCAGGAAGCGCAGTCCACAGGGTGTAGTAAATCCCGCCACTGCCACCAGTTGTCACGGAGTGTGGGAGAGTCGGGGCCCTGCACCCCTTTTCCTGCGATTCACCAGGACTCTCAGCCAGCCAGTAAAGCAGAAGTTTTATTTCGATGCCAGGAACACAGTCCAAGACATGTCTTGCAGGGCCAGACAACAGGATATCCCCAGTTAGGTCCATCTTGGGGCCCCAGAAGCACCACAGCCCCATTTGGGGTGAGGGGTCAGAGCCCTGTCTATCCTTCCCTTCCTCCCCCAGCCAGCTCCAGACTGCCAAACCCCATCCAGCCCCTCCTCCTCTCTCAATTGCTTTTCCCGGGCCAGGAGGTCACCTGATCCCTTTGTCTCCAACACTTTCAGCCGGCACCTTTGCAGAGGAGGGGCCCAGGCCATCAGTGGCTAGGAGACAGAGTGCCAGGCATTTCTGTGAACTGGCCCTTTGCTTTGCTAGATACTTAAAAACTGCCATGGGGACACTGAGGCACCAACACAGTATTCGCAGACCACAGTAAGAACAGTCCCAGTTCGTCACACCACTTGGCTGCAGGGAGACTGGGATGCATTGGGCTGAGGGAGGCCAGGCCTGAGACCGTGAGAGTTTCCTGTGCTGGGTTCAACTCTCAATAAACCCTCCCTTTTTATGCTGGCTGAGAGTCAGTCCGGGCTAGAGAACAGGAGGCATCAACCCCTTCGGGGGTGAGGAGGCCCAGGGGGTCCAGAGCGTGTGGACTCCCTGATGGGGCCCACAGCAGAGACAGACATGCTAAGGCTCAGAGAGGTGCGGCTTCATGATGTGGAGGGGCCTGACCCAGAGTGAGAGTGGACCCTCAAGAAGGGTTGTCTCACTGAATGGGACACACCCCACGGACCACACGGGGCCACGGGTGGGCACGATCTGTGAGTCTGTGATAGAAGGTACGTGAAGGGAGTGTGGATCAGGACAGGGGGGACGGGGGACGATCAGATGCAGGAGGTGGGTGGGACGCAGGGGCCGATCGGATCTTGGGTTGTGGGATGCTGGGTGGTTGGACCTGAAGTGGCAGGATGTGGGTCGGGAGGCAGTTGAACCCTGGGGTTGGGCAAGTCACAGGGCAATGGGGCAGGTCGGATGCAGGCAGGGGGCATGTCACAGGGCCGGGGGGGCGGGACGTGGGGTGGGGGGCACTTGGACGCAGACGGGGTGGGGGGAGAGGTGGACCAAGGATGGGCGGGACACGCGAGGGAGGGCGCAGGACATGAGAGTTTGCAGGAAGGTGCCGAGGGGCAGTGGTCTGAGAGGCACTGTCTGTGAGGTATCCGTGGGAGGAGGGGATGAGCGGGGGGGTCTGAGAGGAGCTGGCTGGGGGGTCCCTGCGGGGGAGGTGAGCGGGGGGATCTGAGAGGGGCTGGCCGGGAGGTCTCTGCAGGGGGAAGGAATGAGCGGGGAAGGTCTGAGAGGTGCTGGAGGGGGGGTTTCTGCAAGGGGTGGTGATCAGCAGGAGGGATCTTAGGTCGGGTGTGCTTGATCGCACTCGCAGGTCGCATGTGGGAAGGATAATGCAGCCCGAACACTTTTGCCACCCCAGTATCCCTGGGGTTCAAACTGGGATTGAGTCTTTTCCCAGCACTCTGGACTGCGATTCAGGCTCTCTTGGTTAAGAGCCTCCCCCATCTTGGCTTTTGGCCAGCTTTGGGTTTGGGCAGCTGCTCCCCACCTGTTGGCCCAGATTCAACATCTCTGCCGTCCCCACCTTACACTTTTCAGCTTTTACCATCAGTCCTGCCTCGTTGAGGCAGCCCAGCCCCCTCTTCACCTGGGACACCTGTTCCTCCCAAGTCTGGCTAAAGACACACATGTCATAGTATGCCAGGGCCATGTTCTCCATTCCCCTCAGCTTGTCTAGAATCTCCCCAGGCCTAGGGATGGGGTAGGCATTGGACACTGTGATGGCTTTAAGCTTTTGATAGTCCCCACTAAACCAGATCATCCTGTCTCCCTTGGGGATCAGCCCCACGGGTGAGGCTCATGGGCTGTTGAACGGCTGGATGCCATCTAAAGCCAGCATATCCTTGACCTCTCTTTTCAGGTTCTGGGCTGCTTTCCCAGTGACTCTGAACAGGGAACACCTGACAGGGAGATTGGGTCCCACCTCAGAGAAGAGATCCCCCAGGGGGTCTTCCCCCTTCTCCTCCCAATCCTCCCCTTTCGGGTTCAGGGATCCCCTAACTCTCCTCCCGTCCAGCAGTTCGAAAGGGAAGAACCCTGTGGATTCCTGGGACATCACCAGCTGCCTCCTGATTCCCCCCAGTTCTACTTCTGTTGGGGAGCCCATTCCCGGTACAGGAATCCCTTCTCCCACAGGACTCTGTCCCTGCAGCCTTCCCCAAGGAGGTTTTCAGCTCTGTGGCCAGCAAGTTCCCTCAGCTTCCCCAAAGAGGGAACCCTCTGCAGATCACCCCAATTGTTGGGAGGGGACTGGGGAATTGCTGTAAAAGCGGGGGCGGGACACTGGCTTCCCTCCCCAGCTCTGCCAGGGGACTGAGGACCAGCCGTTCCTGCGCAGGTGGGGCGCTGGGTTCCCTTCCAGGCTCTGCAAGGGGACTGGGGAGAGCCCGTTCCAGCGAGGGTGGGGCGCTGCCTTCCTTTCACAGCTCTGCAAGGAGACTGGGGAGCGGGTGTCCCAGCAGAGGCAGGGCATTGCCTTCCTTCCCCCGCTCTGCGATGGGACTGTGCAGCACCATTCCAGTGGAGGCAAGGCGCTGGGTTCCCTCCCCAGCTCTGCGAGGGGACTGATGGTCCTCCATTCCAGCGGGAGCAGGGCCCAGCTTTTGCTTCCCAGCTCTGCGAGGGGACTGGGGAGCGGCCGTTCCTAGATGGGGTCCCAGTTCTGTGAAGGGAGTGTGGAGCAGCTGTTCCTTCGGGGTTGGAGCACTGCCTCCCCTCCCCAGCTCCTTGAGGGGACTGGGCAATGGTCATTCCTGCGGGGGAGAAGCGCTGCCTTCCCTCCCCAGCTCTGCCAGGAGACTGGGAGTGGCCGTTCCTATGGGGTCGGGGTGCTGCCTTCCCTCCCCAGCTCTGCGAGGGGACTAGGGAACGGCCATTCCTGCTGGGCCGGGGTGCTGGGTTCCCTCCCCAGCTCTGCCAGGGAATTGTGAGGCCGCCATTCCAGTGGGGGCGGGGTGCTGCTTTCCCTCCCCAGCTCTGCGAGGGGACTGGGGAGCGGCCGTTCCTGCGGGGCACGTTGCTGCCTTCCCGCTCAAGCTCTGCGACAGGACTGTGGTGCCGCCAATCCTGCAGGGGTGGGGTGCTGCTTTTTCTACCCAGCTCTGCGAGGGGACTGGGGAGCGGCCATTCCTGTGGGGGTTGGGCACTGGGTTCCCTCCCGAGGTCTGCCAGGGGACTGTGGGTCCACCATTCCAGTGGGGGCGGGATGCTGCTTTCCTTCCCCGGCTCAGCGAGGGTACTGGGGAGCGGCCGTTCCTGCGGGGAGGGGCGCTGTCTTCCCGCCCCAGCTCTGCGAGGGGACTGGGGAGCGGCCGTTCCAGCGGGGGAGGGGAGCTGGGTTCCCTCCCCAGCTCTGCAAGGGGATTGGGGAGCGGCTGTTCCTGGGTGGGTGGGGCGCTGGATTCCCACCCAGTTCTGCAAAGTGAGTGAGGAGCGGCCGTTCCTTCAGGGTTGGGGTGATGCCTCCCCTCCCCAGCTCTGCGAGGGGACTGGGGTGCTGCCGTACCTGTGGGAGTGGGGCGCTGCCTTCTCTCCCCAGCTCTGGGAAGGGACTGGGAAGTGGCCGTTCCTGCCGTGACGGGGCGCTGGGTTCCCTCCCCAGTTCTGCGAGGGGAATGGGAAGTGGCCATTCCTGCGGGGGTGGGGCACTGCCTTCCCTCCCCAGCTCTGTGAGGGGACTTGTGAGCGACCGTTCCAGTGGTGGCGGGGAGTTGTGTTCCCTCTGCAGCTCTGCAAGGGGACTGGAGAGCGGCCGTTCCTGCAGGCATGGGGTACTGGGTTCCCTTCTCAGCTCTTCAATGGGACTGGGGAGCGGCCATTAAATCGGGGGTAGGGCTCTGCCTTCCATCCAAAGCTCTGCCAGGGGACTGGACAGCGGCCTTTCCCTTGGGGGTGAGGCGCTGGGTTCTGTCCTCAGGTCTGCCAGGAGACTGAGGAGCGGCTGTTCCAGCAGGGGCGGGACGCTGGATTCCCTCCCCAGCTCTGCGAGAGGACTGGGGAGCTGCCATTCCTGCATGGGCAGGGCGATTTGCTCCCTTCCCAGCTCTGCGAGGAGATAGGGGAGCGGCCGTTCCTACGTTGGCAGGGCGCTCGGTTCCCCTCCCAGCTCTGTTAGGGGACTGGGCAGCTGTCGTTCCTTTGGGGGTGAGACGCTGGGTTTCATCCCCAGCTCTGCGATAGGAATGGGGAGCGGCCGTTCCCACGGGAGCTGGGCTCTGCCTTCGTTCCCCAGTTCTGCGAGGGGATTAGAGAGCGGCCTTCCTGAGGGGCGGGGCACTGTGTTCCCTCCCCAGCTCTGCCAGGAGACTGGGGAGCAGCCGTTACTGAGGGAGTGAGGCGCTGGGTTCCCTCCCCAGCTCTGCGAGGGGACTGTGGAGCGGCCATTCCAGCGGGGGCGGGGCACTGGATTTCCTCCCCAGCTCTGCGAGGAGACTGGGGAGCGGCCATTAATACGTTGGCGGGGCGCTCGGTTCCCCTCCCAGCTCTCTTAAGGGACTGGGGAGCGGCCGTTCCTGGGCGGGCGAGGCACTGGGTTCCCTTCCCAGCTCTACAAGGGGACTCCGGAGCAGCCGTTCCAGAGGTGGCAGGGCGCTGCCTTCCCTCCCCGACTCTGCAAGGAGACTGGGTAGCGGCTGTTCCTGCGGGGGCGGGTTGCTGCCTCCCCACCCCAGCTCTTCCAGGGGACTGAGGAGTGGCCGTTCATGCCGGGGCGGGGTGCTGAGTTCCCTCCCCAGCTCTGCAAGGGGACTGGGGAGCGGCTATTCCTGCGGGGTCAGGGCTCTGCCTTCCCTCCCCAGCTCTGCCAGAAAACTGGGGAATGGACGTTCCTGGGGGTAGGGTGCTGCCTTCCCTCCCCAGCTCTGCGAGGGGACTGGGGAGCGGCTGTTCAAGCGGGGGCAGGGCGCTGCCTTCCCTCCCAGGCTCTGCGAGGGGACTGGGGAGCGGCCATTCTTGAGGGGGCGAGGCGCTTCCTTCCCTCCTCGGTTCTGTCAAGGGACTGTGGAGCGGCCGTTCCTGTGATGTTATTGATATAAACTGGGACCATATAGAATAGGGTTTCCAACCAAGGTTCTATAATGGCACAAGATCTTATGTAAAGGGGGTCATGTCTAAGACTAGGGTATGGGTCACTGATTATGATTATGCTGTCTGTATGTCTGTATCATTTTGTAGTTGAAGTTATGAATATTGTCTGTATACTGTCTATATTTCAAACTTGTGCTGTGTTACTGGGAGAGATCCCAGACAAGTTGGTGTTAGCTCTGCTTAGCCTGCTTGATGGCCAATTAAGGACCATCAGCTACACAATTAACCCATTGAGAGGAGGCAGATACGCCTTGTGACTCAGCTGGGTGTGCAGAAACTGGCCCATGTGACTGCAAACTCCATTTTGCTGTAATTTTCCACAGTAAGAACAAAGAAGTGTTCTAACACCTGGAAGTGCCTATATAAGGCTGATGCCTCATCTCCATTTTGTCTTCAATCATGCTTCCTACCTCTGGAGGGACTTTGCTACAAGCTGAAGCTCTACACAAGGGACTGATGACCCATCCCAGTGGGGGATGTTCTCCAGAGACTTGATTTGAACCTGTAGTTTACTCCATCACTGCTACAAGCCTAAACTAAGAACTTTGCTATCGCTGTGTGTAATTGATTCCATTTAACCAATTCTAGCTCTCATCTCTACCTTTTTCCTTTTATGAATAAACCTTTAGATTTTAGATTCTAAAGGATTGGCAACAGCGTAATTTGTGGGTAAGATCTGATGTGTATATTGACCTGGGTCTGGGGCTTGGTCCTTTGGGATCGAGAGAACCTTTTTCTTTTACTGTGGTGTTGGTTTTCATAACTGTTCATCCCCAGGACGAGTGGCACTGGTGGTGATACTGGGAGACTGGAGTGTCTAAGAAAATTCCTTGTGTGACTTGTGGTTAGCCAGTGTGGAGAAACCAAAGTCCTCTCTGTCTGACTAGTTTGATTTGCCTTAGAGGTGGAAAAACCCCAGCCTTGGGCTGTGACTGCCCTGTTTGAGCAATTGGTCCTGAATTGGCACTCTCAGTTGGGTCCCACCAGAACTGCATAGTCACACTTCTCTCCCCAGCTCTGCAAGGGGACAGGAGAGCGGCCGTTCCTGCAGTGGGCGGGGCGCTGGGTTCCCTCCCCAGCTCTGTGAGGGGAATCGGGAGCAGCCATTCCTCCGGGGGCGAGGTGCTGTGTTCCCTCCCCAGCTCTGCCAGGAGACTGGGGAGTGGCCATTCCTGTGGGGGCACGGCGCTGGTTTCCCTCCCCACCTCTGCGAGGGGGGCAGTTCAAGCGGGGGTGGGGCGCTGGGTTCCCTCCCCGGCTCTGTGAGGGGACTGGGGAACGGCCATTGAAGTGGGGGTGGGGCGCTGGGTTCCCTTTCCAGCTCTGCGATAGGACTGGGGAGCGACCGTTCCTGCAGGGGTGGGGAGCTGCCTCCCCACCCCAGCTCTGCCAAGGGACAGGGGAGATGCCGTTCATGCCCGGGCGGGGCGCTGGGTTCCCTCCCCAGCTCTGCCAGGTTACTGGGGGGTGCCCATTCCAGCAGGGGCTGGGCGCGGACTCCCCGCCCTAGCTCTGCGAAGGGACTAGTGAGCGGCCGTTCCTGCGGGGTGGGGTGCTGTCTTCCCTCCCCGCTTCTGCCAGGGGACTGGGGAGCAGCCGTTCCTGCGGGGGCAGGGCGCTGCCTCCTCTCCCCAGCTCTGAGAGGGGACTGTGGTGCGGCCATTCCTGTGGGGGCGGAGGGCTCCCTCCGCACTCCAGATCTGCGAGGGGACTGTGGAGCTGTCATTCAAGTGGGGGTGGGGCACTGGGTTCCCTTCCCATCTCTGCCAGGGGACTGGGGAGTGTGAAAGTAGAATGAATTATATTGTGAAAATAGAAAGGATTAAAGAAATGCTGTCTGTACCTTTAAGCAAAATTGTTGTAATGCTGCAATCCAGATGTCAGGAATACAGACATTAACATAGAACAATTGCACCGTTTAAGGGCAATTGGTGAAGTATTAGCCTTAGATCGATAAGAGTTAGTAAGGAAGTAGGATATGCATGCTGTGCCCCAGATGAATTTTACTGTTTTGCTTCCTTTGTCTAATTCCCGCTCTTTTATCTGTATAAATACGATAGTTTGTGTCTTGCATGGTGCTCACATTATCTGGGTGTTGTTAGCAGAGCGCTGTGGTAATAAAACAAAGTGGTCTGACAAACTGTGAGTCCTGAGTCTAACTTTGACAATTTCGATGTTCCACCGAGATGGCAACCGTCTTCACTGGGGCCGTGTGATTCCTGACCGTTTTTGTAGGATGACCGTGACAGCCGGCACCCGGGCATTTGGCCCAAGCGGTCCTCCACTAGGGCAGAAAGGCGCACGACCACAGTGAAGTCTACGCCATCAAACCTGTTGGTTCCCACTCTGTTCTGTTAGGGATCCTGGGATCTGACATCAGGAATCTGGTCAGGTAATTATTTCTGTGTTTTGTCCGGACTGAGGACTGTCCTGTCGCTGTGTCTATCTATCCTCTTGTGGAGTGTTTGAGTCTGAGTGCTGTCTCTGTCTGGGGATCAGCCGACCAAGGGGTTCTTGTCCCCACGGTCTGAGTGAGTGGAATCTGCACAATTGCAGCCACAACACACTTTGGGTGAAAGCAAGGGCAATTGAGGCAGTAGCCTGTGGGCTCCTTTTGTGTGTTGCAGCGGGCATCGCTCTGATGAACCTGAATTTCCTTCTTGTGTGACTGGTGTGTGAAGTCCTCCTGTATTGGTAACCAGACGTCTAAGTCGGGACAGTTCCCTAAATGAACGCTGGCTCATTTTATGTATTTAGGATAGGTCCAGACTCCTGTAAAAATGGTCCAGACTCCCGTAAATTTCTGGAAAAAATGGTCTAGACTAACTCAGGGGGATCCCAAAACTCAGTGGCCACTGTTAAAATCTTGAAACAAAGACTGAGTGGATGTCTTAAAAGACAAACTTGGCCAACCTACAACTAAATTGGCTAAAGGAGAAGTTAATTGTTTCATGCAGTGGTGGGAAGAGGCAAATCATAGGTGGACAAAATTAAAACTCCCCTCTCTCAATTATTCAAATAATAAGTTAAAAGCTTTATTAAAAGCCTCCTCTCCCACCACCAGACCAAGCACTCCCCTTTACCCCGTTCTCCAAACCCTGGATCGATCCAACTCCTTTCATACTCCCATCTCATTGTAAAAAGGACAAAAAGCCCCTTGTTCTGTTCCTCTTTGTCCTCTGCCTCAAAAACTGATTCTTTAGTGTTCCACTACCAATTCAGCAAGGACGGTGGGCTCGTCAACTAGCCCCCACCCTTCCTGGTCCCTTTCCTTGAACATTTCTTTCAAAATTGTGAAATGACCACAATATCACTCACAAACGGTTCATTGGAAAAAGCAGGATTGGGCCCACACAAGCAGGCAAGCAACAGATAAAGAAACAGGTTGAAAGCCCTAAGGGAATAGTGTGAGGAGTAAGAAAAGCAGTAAGTGCAGGCATGAACCCCTGGAACAATACTTAAAATGGTGAAATCTGAGGTGATAAAGGTGTCATTTTGGGACATAAGTGATTTAAGGAAAGAGAGTGAAAAGTTAACTGTACAGAGGCTGGAGAGAATTAAGCAGTTAAACTTTGTGAAAATATTAAAAAGGACCATATTAAAGAGAGAGAATTCTTGGTTTCTTTGCAGCCATTCTGAAGGGAAAATAGGCCCTTTTCCAGAAGAATGCCTGTAAATAATCCAAATATATATACAGCTATGTAAAAACAAAGCAGTGTAAAGGAAAGTTAAGGAAAAGAAAATGTGTATGTATCTATTTGTCTGTGAAAATATGTAAAGTTCTAAGAATCTAAACCAGCACATCTGGTTTGTAAAACTCCTGTTTTGTAGATGTAAGATAAATTGATTTTGTTTTTGTTTTTAATGCCACTAAAAATTCATTTGACTCTTTAATTCAAAGTTGCAAAACTGACAGACCTTTCTGCAAGACACAGGTAATGAGTGTTGTTTGGCTTTGGGATTTAGCATTTAACCCTTAAGGGGTAACTTGATTCTTCACAAAATTAAAATGTTTTTAAATAAAGACCAAGTCATGGCTGCAATAGGGCAGTCAAAATCAGGAGAACAGGTAGAGATTCTTGAGTGTTTTTGTTTGTTTGGGGTTTTTTTTTGGTAACAAAAGCAGATAAGAGCTGTAATGAAAGAATAAGAAATTAACAGTGACCCTCTGAAGCAACAGCAGAGGTGAAGTGCACAAAACAAAAAGAAGCAATGTTAAAAACACTGAGCCTTAAAATGGCTCTGTGTAATCAGACTGTCACTTTGATAAGGGTACATGAAAACTCTGTAAGAACAAAAGAAACAGTTACATCTTATGTAAAAATTGATATGGCTAATGTTTTTAAAAAGTTATAGTATAGAAAGAATGTGCATTTTCCCTAGGACATGTGCAGTGTATATTGTAGAAAGGGGTAAAAGAAATGCAAATGAAAGGTGCTGCTGAATTAAAATCCTATCAGGGCTCCAAAAAGAGCCGCAATAGGTTGTGTTTTCTTTTTCAGATCCCTGTGTGTTAAGACAGAGTCTCTGAGCTTTGCTGATGGCTTTGAATCCAAAAGCCAAGCCTGTGTTGATGCAAATTACCTAACTGATAAAGAAAGGTGAGAACTGCCAGCACAAAAGCAGCTGCAAATAAAGAACATACCTGGTCAGCAAACAAATTGCCTACATAAAAGGCATGGTATAACAAGATACATTTAATAGATTTGATGTTAATGTTACTGTTAATATTAAACATTAAAATAACTCTAATGTTAGTAAGTACCCATGTAACAACTTGTAGTGTGTATGATTTTTGGAAAAATCCTTTAAAGTAATATGGTATCCTTTAAAGTAATATGGTAATGATGCTTCTCAGCTATTACCTGTGAATAAACTTAAAGCTGAACACAGCAGGAAAAACATTACAAACTTGGTCTGCTATATAAGAGGAAAAACTGGAGGTATACCACATCATAAATTTAGTAACTAAACAGTGGAATAATTTCCGCATAACCCTTAAAAAGTAGAACCCATTAAAACCTGGCCTGCCCATAGAACAAAAAACGCAAAAAAATATGGGAGTAATTCCTCTGTTTTGCCTGCAGTCAGCAAGGGTATTTGTAAAAGAAAGGAATCTTGAACTGGAGTTACTGGTGCAGGAAGTGAAACCAGATATTATAGGGATAACTGAAACCTGGTGGAATAGTACTCATGACTGGAGCAAGGGTATTGAAGGCTATGTGCTGTTTAGAAAGGACAGGAAGAAAGGCAAAGGTGGTGGAGTAGCCTTGTACATCAATGATGAAATTAACTGTAGCGAAATAAGAAGTGATGGAATGGATAAGACAGAGTCTGTCTGGGCAAAAATCACACTGGGAAAAAAAGCAACTAGAGCTTCCCCTCAGATAGTGCTTGGCGTGTGCTACAGACCGCCGGGATCTGATTGGGATATGGATAGAGACCTCTTTAATGAAGTAAACACAAAGGGGAAATGTGTGATTATGGGGGACTTCAACTTCCCGGATATAGACTGGAGGACGAGTGCTTGCAAGAATAATAGGGGTCAGATTTTTCTGGATGTGATAGCGGATGGATTTCTTCATCAAGTAGTTGAAGTACCTACGAGAGGAGATGCCATTTTAGATTTGGTGTTGGTGAGCAGTGAGGACCTCGTAGAAGAAATGGTGGTAGGGGACAACCTTGGTTCGAGTGATCATGAGCTGATTCAGTTCAAACTAGATGGAAGGATAAACAAATGTAGATCTGGGATTAGGGTTTTTGACTTCTCGAGGGCTAATTTTAAAGAGTTAAGGAAATTAGTTAGGGATGTGGATTGGACGGGGAATTAGTGGATTTAAATGTGGAGGAGGCCTGGAATTACTTTAAGTCGCAGCTGCGGAGACTATCGGAAGCCTGCATCCCGAGAAAGGGGGAAAAAATCATGGGCAGGAGTTGTAGGCCAAACTGGATGAGCAAGCAACTCAGAGAGGGGATTAAACAAAAGCAGAAAGCTTACAGAGAGTGGAAGAAAGGCAGGATCAGTAAGGAAAGCTACCTTGGGGAGGTCAGAACATGTAGGAATAAAGTGAGGAAGGCTAAAAGCCGCATTGAACTGGACCTTGCAAAGGGAATCAAAACCAATAGTAAAAGGTTCTACAGCCACATATTTAAGAAGAAAACAAAGAAAGAAGAAGTGGGGCCGCTATACACTGAGGATGGAATGGAGGTTAAGGATAACCTAGGCATGGCCCAACATCTAAACAAGTACTTTGCTTCAGTTTTTAATAAGACTAGTGAGGAACCTTGCGATGATGGAGGGATGATAAACGGGAATGTGGATATGGAAGTGGATATTACCGCAACTGAGGTAGAGGCCGTACTTGAACAGCTCAATGGGACGAAGTCGGAGGGCCCGGACAATCTCCATCCGAGGATATTAAAGGAACTGGAGCGTGAAATTGCGAGCCCGTTAGCGAGAATTTTTAAGCAATCGATAAACTCGGGGGTTGTGCCGTATGACTGGAGGATTGCTAATGTAGTTCCTATTTTTAAGAAAGGGAATAAAATTGATCCGGGTAATTATAGGCCTGTTAGCTTGACGTCTGTAGTATGCAAGGTCTTGGAAAAAATTTTAAGGGAGAAAGTAGTTAAGGACATAGAGGCCAATGGTAATTGGGACGAATTGCAACACGGATTTAGTAAAGGTAGATCGTGTCAAACCAATCTGATCTCCTTCTTTGAGAAGATGACAGATTACTTAGATAAAGGAAATGCGGTAGATCTAATTTACCTAGATTTCAGTAAGGCGTTCGACACGGTTCCGCACGGGGAACTGTTAGTCAAATTGGAAAAGATGGCAATGAATATGAAAGTTGTAAGGTGGATAAGGAACTGGTTAAAGGGGAGACTCCAGAGGGTCGTATTGAAAGGTGAATTGTCAGGCTGGAAGGAGGTCACTAGCGGAGTCCCTCAAGGATCGGTTTTGGGACTGATCTTATTTAACCTTTTTATTACTGACTTTGGCACAAAGAGCGGGAATGTGCTAATAAAGTTTGCGGATGACACAAAGCTGGGGGGTATTGCTAACACAGAGAAGGACAGGGATACTATTCAGGAAGATCTGAACCACCTTGTAAACTGGAGTAATAGAAATAGGATGAAATACAATAGTGAAAAGTGCAAGGTTATGCATTTAGGAATTAATAATAAGAATTTTGGATATACGTTGGGGGCGCATCAGTTGGAAGCGACAGAGGAGGAGAAGGACCTTGGGGTACTGGTTGATAGCAGGATGACTATGAGTCGCCAATGTGATACGGCGGTTAAAAAAGCAAATGCGATTTTGGGATGCATCAGGCGGGGTATTTCCTGCAAGGATAAGGAGGTGTTAGTACCGTTATACAAGGCGTTGGTGAGACCCCATTTGGAATACTGTGTGCAGTTCTGGTGTCCCATGTTCAAGAAGGATGAATTCAAACTGGAACAGGTTCAGAGACGGGCTACAAGGATGATCCGAGGAATGGAAAAACTGCTTTATGAAAGGAGACTCAAAGAGCTTGGCTTGTTTAGCCTGGCCAAAAGAAGGCTGCGGGGGGATATGCTTGCTCTATATAAATATATCAGGGGGGTTAATGTTAGGGAGGGAGAGGAATTATTTAAATTTAGTACTAATGTAGGCACGAGGACGAATGGGTATAAACTGGATATTAGGAAATTTAGACTTGAAATTAGACGAAGGTTTCTAACCATTAGGGGAGTGAAGTTCTGGAACAGCCTTCCGAGGGAAGTAGTGGGGGTAAAAGACTTTCCTGGTTTTAAGACAAAGTTTGATAAGTATATGGAGGGGATGTTATGATAGGATCGCTAATTTGGGCAATTGATCTTGGATTACCACCAGATAGGTCTGGTCAATGGTCTGCGGGGAGATGTTGGATGGAATGGGAACTGAGTTACTGCAGAGAATTCCTTCTTGGGTGCTGGCTGGTGACTCTTGCCCACATGCTCAGGGTTTAGCTGATCGCCATATTTGGGGTCGGGAAGGAATTTTCCTCCAGGGCGGATTGGCAGGGGCCCTGGAGGTTTTTCGCCTTCCCCTGCAGCGTGGGGCACGGGTCGCTTGCTGGTGGTTTCTCTGCAGCTTGAGGTCTTCAAACCAATTTTGAGGATTTCAATAACTCAGTCCTGGGATAGGGGTTGTTATAAAATTGGATGGGTGGGGTTCTGTGGCCTGCCTTGTGCAGGAGGTCAGACTAGATGATCAGATTGGTCCCTTCTGACCTATGAGTCTGAGTCTGAGTCTAAGTAATAATCAATGCCACCCCAAAAGGGGTAGAAAAATGTAATTTTTGTCTTTCAGAGAATCCAAAGTACTGTATCATGGGCTATGTGTATGTGTTAATTCTTGGGGAAAAGTGTTTAAAAAGTGTTAGCAATGCACCAGAAGACAAATATAAATGTACTGTAAGTACTGTGTTTACCAATAATCACATTTACTATTTGCCACAACAACAACAAAAGAGTCTCAGCTTACTGTAAGTACTGATTTAGTTGAGTTCTCTATCAATCTTGGCATTGAATGACAAACAGTTACCAATCATCTGTTAAAAGGTAAAATAGTTCCTAGGGAAAAAAATGTGGAAAACTGGACCATTCATATTATACACGCAAATGGGGACATGTTAAGAATTGTCACTGCAGAAAAACATAACAGCCTACCATTGGTATAACATATTTTCTGGATGGTCTCCCACAACTACTGGCATACTAATGTTACTACCCCTAATTGTTTTTGGTTTTAAATTGTATGTGTTTAATTGAAATGTTTAAAATGTGCTGGTGGATAAAACAAATGTCTGCAAAGCTAAAGCCACAGGCCCAAATCACCTCTCAGTATTTTCTATTACATGGACTAAATAAGAAGTGACACTGACGATTAATAATCTTAGTGTCAATAGGGGGATTTGTAGGAGCAGGATTTTATAATGTCCCATAAGAATTTAAAGTATAATTTATTTCATCCTGCTAGCCACCTTTTTTAAATAGCAGAAAGAAATGACCCCCTGGGACTATAAGATTTTGTTTTCCCATATGCATTACAAATTGGGCCCTCTCTAACTCTTTGTTTTACGATTTAGGTAGTAAGAGACAGGATTCTCTATTGTGTCTGTGTTAAGTAAATTAGAGAAACATTGAATGCCTGGGTCTCAATGTAAATTGTCTTGGTTATTAATTGTAAAACTTAGCAAGGTTTAACTTGCAATTCCTTTTTGCTCGATATAAAATACTACTGTTTGTATTCTCAATTTATTTGAGTGAATGAGGAATGTATGCATCAGGAAAAGATAAAGGTGTGAAGGCCATTGTTATAGCCAGAGTCAAGGAAGAAGTAGTAAAGAGACTTAAAGAACATCAAAGAATCACCAGGCACTGCTTACTACCCTGACGGCTGTTTAATTGTCTGGCATCTCAGAGTGGATACATGCTTCACCGTGTAAAAATGCACCACCCTCAGTGAACCAATCATCACCTCAGGACCACGCAGAGTCAATTGTGACTCCAGAAGAAGACGTAGAGGAACAGCCTGCAATACCTTACAATCTACATTCTCATAAGGGTTGCCAGAAGCAGACGACAACCTAAAGCAAGGCCCAAGAAGAACCAGTAGTGAGCCTAGTGCCTGCTGTCTATTGGACATAAAACTGTGACTGCGGTTTCCTCAGTTGAGGTTGTCAGAACCAGGAGGGCCCAGCCTCCAACATGCGCCTCTGGTGGTGTCTGTTCCTCAACTGCTGGTGTCTTAAGGTCTGAGGAGTCCACAACAATGACAATTCTTTTATCCAGCAGCAAGTTTGGATAGCTCAGACCCTTATTATTTCTAAATGCTGGGTCTGCAGCCACATCCCAGCGCATTCTCAAACTGGTGTTCCTGTCCTGGCTATCCCACTCAATTCCCCAGACTTCACTGGAGGACCTTGTCCGTTTAACACAATATGGAACAGTAATGACACCTGGGAAGAGGCTATTGGCAGTTCCTTTATCCCACTTGGGGGAGTAATACACCAGGCAAAAAGGCTCCTGAGGTTACAACCAGTAGTTAAAATAATGGTAAATAAAACCGGAGAAAATTTAAGAGCCCTGGCCAAAGAAACAGGGGTGATCCGACAGGTGGCCCACCAAAACCGTCAGGCATTAGACATAGTGCTGGCAGCCAAAGGAGGGACCTGTGCTCTCCTTGGAAAACAATGTTATCTGTTTATACCTGACGATAGCAATGAAGTAGTAGATTGCGCTAGCCACTTAGAACGAATCACATATCTTCCCCAAGTAGAGCCAAGTTCTTTATGGAAATGCCTAAGTAACCTGTTCAGTTTCTCTGGCATAGGAAACTGGTTGTTTCAGGGAGCCCTAATATGAAGATTTTGAATATCGCTGATGAACAAAGAGATAAGGAATGGTTAATTTGTGGAACCCAGTAATTGTTGGTCATGGCATGCGCTTGACCAAAAGGAGAGATTGTGAAAGTAGAATGAATTATATTGTGAAAATAGAAAGAATTAAAGAAATGCTGTCTGTACCTTTAAGCAAAATTGTTAGAATGCTGCAATCCAGGTGTCAGGAATACAGATATTAACATAGAACAACTGCACCATTTAAGGGCAATTGGTGAAGTATTAGCCTTAGATCGATAAGAGTTAGAAAGGAAGTAGGATATGCATGCTGTGCCCCAGGTGAATTTTACTGTTTTGCTTTCTTTGTCCCTTTTTCTAATTCCCGCTCTTTTATCTGTATAAATAAGATAGCTTGTGTCTTGCATGGTGCTCACATTATCTGGATGTTATTAGCAGAGCTGTGCTAATAAAACAGAGTGGTCTGAAAAACTGTAGCATTGGCTACACTGGCACTTTACAGCGCTGCAACTTTAGCGTTCAGGGGTATGAAAAAACACCCCCTGAGCACTGCAAGATACAGCGCTGTAAAGCCTCAGTGTAATCAGTGCCGCAGCGCTGGGAGCGCAGTTTCCAGTGCTGCAAGCTACGCTCGTAGAGGATGTGGTTTACGTGCAGCGCTGGGAGACCTCTCTCCCAGCGCTGGCGCTTCGACCACACTCACACTTCATAGCGCTGCTGTGGCAACGCTTTGAAATTTCAAGTGTAGCCATACCCTGTGAGTCCGGAGTCTATCTTTGACAGGAGCGGACATTCAAGTGGGGGCAGGGCGCTGCCATCCCTCCCCAGCTCTGCGAGGGGACTGGAGAGCGTCAGTTCCTGCGGGGGCGGGGCGCTGCCTTCCCTCCCCGGCTCTGCGAGGGAACTGGGCAACGGTCATTCCTGCGGGGGTGAGGCATTGGGTTCCCTTCCCAGCTCTGTGAGGGGACTGGGGAGCGGCCGTTCCAGTGGGGGCGGGCACTGGTATCCCTTCCCAGCTCTGCGAGGGGTCTGGGCAGCGGATGATTCTGTGGGGGCGGGGCGCTGGGTTCCCTTCCCAGCTCTGCGAGGGGACTGGAGAGTGGCCGGTCAAGTGGGGGGTGGGCGCTGCCTTCCCTCACCGGTTCTGCAAGGGGACTGGGGAGTGGTCGTCCCACAGGAACGGCCGCTCCCGAGTCCCCTGGCAGAGCTGAGGAGGGATGGCAGCGCCCTGCCACCGCAAGAACTGCCGCTCCTCAGTCCCCTCGTATAACAGGGGAGGGAAGGCAGCGCCCCACCCCTGCTGGAAAGGCCACTCCCCAATCCCCTCGCCGAGCTGGGAAGGGAACCCAGTGCCTCACCCCAGCAGGAACGGCCACTCTCCAGTCTCCTAGCAGAGCTGAGGAGGGAACCCAGCGCCCCACCCACGCTGGAATGGCATCTCCAGAGTTCCCTCGCCAAGCTGGGAAGGGAACCCAACGCCCTGCCCCTGCTGGAACGGCCGCTCTCCAGTCCCCTCGCAGAGCTGGGGAGGGAACCCAGCGCTCCCCCCACGCTGGAACGGCCACTGCCCAGTTCCGTCGGAGAACTGGGAAGGGAACCCATCATCCCACCCCCGCAGGAATGACAGCTGCCCAGTGCCATCGCAGAGCTGGGGAGAAAATACAGCGTCCCGACGGAGCAGGAATGGCATCTCCCAAGTCTCCTTGCTGAGCTGAGGAGTGAACCCAGTGCCCCGCCCCCGCTAGAACGGCAACTCCCCGTTCCCCTAACAGAGCTGGGGAGGGAACCAAGCACCCCTCCCCCGCTGGAATGGCCGCTCCCCTGTCCCCTGGCAGAGCTGGGGAGGGAAAGCAGGACCCCGCCCCTGCTTGTATTGCGGCCCCGCAGTCCCGTCGCAGAGGTCGGGAGGGAGCCCAGCACACCGCCCCCACTGGAACAGCCTCTCCAAAGTCCTCTTGCAGAGCTGGGGAGGGAACCCAGCGCCCCACTTCCACAGGAACCGCCGCTCCCCAGTCTCCTGGCGGAGCTGGGGAGGGAACCCAGTGCCCCACCCCCGCAGGGAAGACCACATCCCAGTCTCCTAGCAGAGCTGCGAAGCGGAGGCAGCACCCCAACCCCGAACGATAAGCCACTCCCCACTCCCGTGGCAGAGGTGGGGAGGGAAGGAGCGCCCTGCCTCCGCAGGAACGGTCGCTACCCAGTCCCCTCACAGAGCTGGGGAGGGAACCCAGCACCCTGCCTCTGCAGGAACGGCCACTCCCCAGTCCCCTCGCAGAGCATCTCTCCCTCCCACTCAGCCCCAGGGGGCTGGTTACAGATAGGCAGGTACCCTGAGCCCAGCAGCCCCTCCCCCCTGCCAGCCACGTCATTTGCATTTTCACTGATCATTTCCATCCTAGCCAATTGGTTCCCTGGATTTGAATTCAAACCCTCGGCCATTACAGGAGCAGGGCCTGGATCCTGTCCCAAAGAGACACAGTCACCCCCCAACAGGGCCTCCCAGCCAATATCCTGGAGAACCTCAACGACCAGCCAGCCCGACTCCTCCTGGGTCTGCACAGGGATCTGGGCCACAGGCAGGACGAGGGGCTTCACCCCAGGGACCATCACCCAGATCCCACAGCCCCTCAGCATCTGCGGCTGCACCACCACAGTTCTCTCTGTCTCAGGGTCTCGCCACGCCGGGCGTGTCTCCCCACTGACCCCTGGGCAACCCCCTATGTCTATCCACTCCACCATCCCCAGTTCATGCTGCTGCTGTTTCTCCTGCAGTTTTTCCTCGGGCTCTTGCTCTCTCTCACAGTCCTCTTGCTCTCTCGGACTCTGCTCCCACCCCATCCGTCTCCGATCCCCTGATGGGGAACCCGATCCTGAAAACTCTCATCTGGTTGGAGACCAGACTCTCGGGGATGTCTGGCTGCTGCTCCAGCTGCTCCCAGATCCTCTTGTAGCCTCATCTGGGTCAGGAATCTGCTCCTCAGAGCAGTCCTTCTCCTCCAACTGCACGATTAACTGTGCCTTGGTGAACTTCCCTGTGCGTAACCCTCTCTTTGTGCACAGGATCATAATGTCCTTCTCAAGGAGATGGTGATAGGCCATCACTTCACCATTCTCAAGGTGCTCTGGACTGACAGGCCTGCGTGCTCTTGGCTCCCCCGTGGTTTCCAGGAAGAACCCCTGGTGGGCCAGCCCTTCTCATGGTCACCACCTCTTTGCCAGGGTCGAGCTGCAGCCTCCTCCACCCCTGGAACTGCTCCTGCCATCCCCAGGGGTCCTGCTACTGCAAAAATCCTCTCTCCCAGGGCAGAGCGGCAAGCTCCTCTGCCCCTAAGACTGTCCGCTGCAGTCCTCAGGGGGATCCTGTTACTCCAACAGTCCTTCTCACTGGTCACACACTCCCAGAGGTTAACCGCTCCCTGAAACCATCCCTCTCTGAGCCTTCAGCACGCCTGGTTCTCATTATCCCTCCTTTGTTTTACTGCTCCCCAGTCACTTACTGCAAGCAGCGCCATTCACGTGGTGCAGTACATCCCACCACTGCCACCAGTTGTCATGGAGACCATGGGCGATGCCCTGGAACTGCTTCCCACAAAACCAGTCAGGACATTGAGGAGCCTCCTCTCCCTTGGAGCAGACGTTTTTAGGGCAAGAAGTTCACACGTCTTCACCTCCTGGGTCTCTCCTTGGAGCATTCAGCATCCTCTGACCCTCCATGCACTTCCCACAGCGAGTCCGCCCAGGCAAGGTCCATTCTGGGGAGGGTATGAAGGTTCTTTCCCCACTTTGAACTTTAGCGTCCGAAAACTGGGGACCTGCATGATCACTTTTAATCTTCATTACCAGCTTAAATTTGGTACGCTGCCACCAGCCAAAAATATAGTGTTTGGCACACTTCCTGTTCCCCTAAAACCTTCCCTGGGGAACCCAAGACCCAAACCCCTTGGATCTGAAAACAAGGAGAAATTAGACTTCCCCCCACTCTTTTTCCCCCCAGACTTTCCCCTCCCTGGGTTACCCTGAGAGGCTACACTGATCCAAACTCCTTGGATCTTAAAACAAAGAGGAATTAACCTTCTCCCCCTCCTTTTCCCCCCACCAATCTCTGGTGGGTTCAGACCCAATGCCATTGGGTCTTAAAACAAGGGAAAAAATCAATCAGGTTCTTAAAAAAAAAAGCTTTTAATTAAAGAAAGAAAAGGTAAAAATTGGCTCTGTAAAATCAGGATGGAAAATGTTTTACAGGGTATTCAGATTTATATAGTCTAGAGAGACCCCAACCCCCCCCCCCCACCTTAGCCTGAGATTCAAAATTACAGCAAACAGAGGTAAAAATCCTTCCAGCAAAAGACACATTTACAAGTTAAGAAAACAAACATAAGACTAATCCATGTTTCCTGGCTATACTTACTATTTTGAAACATGAAAGACTGATTCAGAAAGATTGGAGAAAACCTGGTTGCACGTCTGGTCCCTCTTACCCCCAAGAGCGAACAAAGAACAAAACAAACAGCACAACAAAGACTTTCCTCCACCAAGATTTGAAAGTATCTTGACCTCTAACTGGTCCTCTGGTCAGGTGTCAGCCAGGTTCACTGAGCTTCTTAACTCTTTACAGGTAAAAGAGACATTAACCCTTAACCGTCTGTTTATGACAGGAGGGAAGCAAGCGCCCCACTCACGCCGGAACCGCCACTCCCCAGGCCCCTCGCAGAGCTGAGAAGGGAAGCCAGCGCTCAGCCCCCGCTGGAACAGCTGCTCCCCAGTCCCCTCACAGAGCCGGGGGGAGTATGCAGTGCCCCACCCCCATAGGAACAGCCTTTTCCCAGTCCCCTGGCAGGACTGGGGAGAGAACCCAGCGCCCCTCCCCTGCAGGAATGGCCACTCCCCAGTCCCCTTGCAGAGGTGGGGAAGGAACCCAGTGCCCCGCGCCCGCAGGAAAGGCCGCTCCACAGTTCCCTTTCTGAACTAGGGAGTGTTGGTGTCACTAGGCATAACCCTAGGTAACTTGGGTGGGTGGAAGGCCATGAGTGTCGATGAAGCCCTCCTGTTCTAGGTCAAAGAGAACCAAAGCCCCTCCATGTTGAACTCCACTCGACCTAGAAAGCTATCAGTTGCAGCACAGGTCAAACTTGTCTAAAGCAGTAGTGATAAGGCCTCCGTGTTGAAGGACAAGATAACTTGCAGAAGGAAAACTTACTAATGAGCTGCCGCAGCCAAGATTACTTAATGAACCTGCACTTTCATAATTGCTACAGGGAAAGGGGGGGGGGAGGAAAAAGAATTTAAAAAGGGAAAAGCCGCTTGTATGTGTTTGCAGGATTTGAGATTGTATTCTCCCTTGCACCTTATTTGAGCTCAAATAAACTTGTGTTTTGCTTCTCCACCCTGGTGTGTTTATTCGAGCCGAGCACACCGGGCCATGAACTGCTGTTGCTTGGCCTCGGGCACTATCTATGCCGGCACAGTTCTTGGCATCCCTGGGTGGACTCGAGGCTAAAATTTGCCTTGCCTGGATCCCTCCTGGTGGTCAACAGATCGTGGCGATGACCCAACGCCCAGTGAACACCGGTGACTTCACCAGGGGCTCGTTGGAAATGCAGTTCGACTGACCCCGGAGGGCGCAAAGGTGCAACGTGCTCGAGTAGTGGAGAAGCAGTTGTGGGTGACAATGAGGAACCGGTCCCTTGGATAAGGTAAGAATAGTCCAGTGGTCTGGACTTTGGCTGTGGGCGACAGTGAGGAACCGGTCCCTTGGATAAGGTAGGAACAGTCCAGTAGTTTGGACTTTTCCCCGATGCTGGGGACGCCCAGTCGTTGTAATTCCCATTAGACAATAGAGCGTCATATAATGGGTCAAGGGCATGGTATGGGTTGCCAGGTACAGTGTACACTCTTAGAATGCATTCTAGTGAATTGGAAGGTATTTGGTTCGGATCCGATGACTAAGCATAAACTGAAAAAAAGGCAAAGCAAGATCAGATGCAGAATGGTACTGGAGGCCAGTGTGAGTGACTGTTACCGGAAGACGCCCAGAGTACCCTGTGAAGCAAAAGCTCATGACCAGGACTACTCTAACGCAAGCCCGGTAACTAGTGGATCTTTAGGAGGTCTGACTCATGGTGGGCTGACTCGGCTTGGCATCGTCCAGTGAGGAAGCTACCTGGGTCTAGGAGTGTGTGTACCTATCTTCCCTTCCCTTTTCCTTTCCGTGTGGGCTATTGACATTCTGATCATCTCACTGGATGCAAATAGAGTAAGCGGCACCATCTCCCAGAGACTAGACGACACTCTTTGCTGAAGGGAGGCGTAGGAGGGTCGTGGCCATCCTCGTTAGCCTCTCCTGTGTGAGTACCTTGTAGGGAAAAATCCGTAGTTTATGAATCGCTAGCGCAGATAGGGCACCCTCCCTGTGTGTGTAAGTGGAAAATGGGAGGGGGGAAGTCTAAACATTCCACCTCACTCCCTAAGGGTACCCCCGCATATTACATGTATGTACATTATTGTTCAACAACCTGCAGGTATTTAGAGAATTAAAATATTTACATCTAAACAACGCCCACTAGAAGGTACTTCAATCTAGATAAGATCATACATCTAAGAGGAGCGTTTAATCACCAAAAAGCCCTGACACAGGGTGAGCAAATTTGTCTATGGAGGAAAGGAACAGGTTAATTTGAAATTCAGCTTGGCCCAGGGATAAAAAGAAAGTTGCTCTGCGTTCAAGGTCAAGAATCAATGCAGACTATGCTAAGTACAAAGAAAAACTGCTTTCGGCCCCAGCTGCTGTTGAAAAAGGAAAATTGACAGAGGTGAACCAAAGGCAATACAAGTTACAGAACTGAGATTACATTTGCAAAGCTTAACTGTCCAGTAAGATCCAACAGTATGCCTTGTGACCCCGGAGCCAGTGTGGCTTGGTGACACCAAAGAAGCCACAGGCAGCTAACCTGGACTGGAATCTCTGAAAGAGACGCCGCAGGAGATTCCAGGGTGTAAGAGAACAGCCCTCCCAAGTGTGGAATCATGTTGGAAATTCTGGACAAGCTGTATACATGATAATCTCCCGTCCACCTCTCCCCCTTCTCTGAACATTATACACAGAAGTGGCCAGTCTGGACATATGTGTGTGAGTATGAAAGGGGCTTGGGGCATTAATGTTTTTCCTGACTAATGAAGCTTTAAAATTCAGTTATATGGTGTGTTTTCTTTATCTTTTCCCAATGATCCTGTAGTGTCAGCCTGATCACCTGACACGAGGGATAGATTGGTAACAGAAATTTGTTATAGTTTGGTGAGCAATTAAGAAGGGGGGAGCCCTGCAGAATTTGCACCATCTATTTGTTTTACCCTTGTTATTTTATGTTTCCTTTGCTTGGTACTGTTGGTGTTATATGTTGAGAAAAGCATGATTAAAAGTGAGCCCTAATAGTATAAGGAAACGCTATCTGGTTAGGGTTTTGTTCTGTTTAACCGGTTACTGTTGTTTTTCTGCTCTGTTCATTTGGGCGTTAGGAGTGTGGGCGGAACAGAACCTCTCATTCGTAATTCCTCGGAGTGGAAGCCATGCGTGCGAGGAAGCTCTGAGGTCGGATTGAGATCCTTCTGTCCCGTCCTCTGTAGCAGTCAGTGTATAGAAGTGGGAAAACCTGGCTTAAACTGTAATTTCCTCTGCTCTCTGTGTAATTCTCTTTTCTGTTTAAGTGTCAGCAGACAGATGAATGGGTCTCTGGGCAAAACCTCTAAAGGGGTTTGGATTATATGTTAAATAAATGGCCTTTGCCCAATGGGCCATGTGTTTTTGTCCAGGTGGCAAGCCTCACGAGGAAGGACTCGTGTAGTCTTGTGAGTAAGAATGTTTGAGGGAAGAGACGAGGAGGGGTGGTGGCTAGTTGAGAAACCTACCCTCCTAGCTAAACTGGTAGTGGAACAAGTTGGTGCCCATGGAAGGGACGGTTCAGCGAGAAAGGCAGGATCGGGCCCAGGCGGGCAGGCAACAGACAGCGAGATTGGAAAACAGGTTGAAATACTTTGAGGGTGTAGTGGAAGGAAGGAGTCAGTAAGTATAAGCATGGGGATTTCAAATACCCAGGACTTACTTGGAATGGTGATTTGAGTTGATAAAAGTGGCTGTTGGGAGACAAGCAAGTGATTTAAGGGAGAGTGAGAAGTTAACTCTGTAGTTGCAGGAGGGAACAGTAGTTGAACTTTGTAAAAATGCTACAGAGGAAAGTTCTTGATGTCTTTGAAATGTTTGTTAATAAATTCAGGCAAAGAAATTATTGGATTGCAATAATTTGGCTATGAACAATTTAGTTGAATTAACTGAAGAATGTAGACAGTGCTATGTAATTGAAATTTTATTAGGCTCTAAGGGCACTGTAAGTGGTGATGTTTTCTTTCAGTGTTTGAAAGCAGGAGTTAAAAGTAAAAAGCAAGCCAGAAAGCATCTGTATTAATGCAAATTATCTAACTAGCAAGGTAGGAGCCACTGAAACCTGGGCTGCCTATGAAACACATACCAAAAAAAAATGGTGTAATTCCTTTGTTTTGCCTGAAGTCAACAAGGGTATTTGTATATTTTAAGTGATGATTGTCTGCCCAGGAGGGATAGACCTCTGTTGTTGTTTTTTTGTCTTTCAGATAATCAGAGAAAACTGATGCCAGCTGAATAGCATTCAACGTACCATGCATTTACTGGCACAATGGGAATTGTGTTTTGTGTTTTGTGTTCTGTCTTGTGGTGTTTGTCTCGTGGCCGGAGATGTTGTGTTTGGTGTTTTTATGAGATGGTCTGGTTTGGAATCAGGAGAATGTGATATACTAAAGTCTAATACATTTCCTTAAGTAAGAAAAGGGATCTTCATTGGCCAAATCTTTTAATTAAAAATTGTTATTAAAATTTGCATACCAACAGTCTTTGAAAGCAAGGACATGAAAAGTTAACCCACTCCCCACATTGTACATGGGATCCTTCTGGCTACCTCAGATTTCTAGCCAGAGGGCTGGGGATGGTGGGAAGCTATTGGACTAGAGGTTGTATTAAGTGAACTCCTCAAAGTTGGTGTGCTTGTCCTGGCTTGCTGCTCCAAAGCTCTGTAATAAGGTTATTTTAGTGGAGGGGTATATGTGGCATACATTCATTAAATAATAAGACTAATGTACTGTATAATGGCAATATTTATGTGTTCATTGTTGGAAAAAGATGTATAAGTGAAAAGCGGAAGTTTCCTTTGTAGGTTAAAAGAAGCCAAAAAGGGGAAAAGGAAAAAGAACAGAATGAGTTAACTGGAAAAAAAGAATTAGCTAGCAAGCTCAGGCTATAGATAAAACACTAACTCCATTCAAGGACACTGCTCACAGTTAAGACTTGGCTAACAACCAGGAAAAGGAGGGCTTGAATTTACCCATGCAGCTATAAGGTTTGCAAAACACTGCCAGGCACTAATGAAATGTGTTAGCTTTCTTTTCTCACAGGTAAAGAAGCGCTACCCAAAGACCCTAGCAGCCCTGCCACTCCTTGGAATCAGGAAACTGGATTGATGTAAAGGTCCACCAACGAAAGACTGCCTTGGCTCCATGCTGGAAAGGCCCTTATTAAGTCCTGCCGACTACCAACACCACTGTGAAGTGCCGAAGATTGACTGCCTGTACCCATGATTCTCACTGCAAAAAGACCCCTCCACATTGGGAGAATTCTCCTACTGAAGATTAGCCTATTTCGCCTTGTAGCTCCGCTGTGCCTTCTGGACAGCAGGGAAAAAGTACAAGGTGAAGTGCTAGTAACCTCTCCCTTGTTCACTGACAGATCTATTGTGCCTTTGAATTTTTCTAGAAAAAGCAAAACCATTACAGGGTGATGTGCTGGTAACCTCTCCCCTGTAGGATGCTGCACCACGACTGTTTTTGGGAAAGAAAAAGAAACACTCTCTCCACTGAAATTGCCAAAGTCCAGGAATTCCTGACTAGAAAGGACATTAATAACTGACCCTGGTGAAGAAACAAAGAATTATACACTGGCCGGAGGACATTTGTGGGACCCATGCTTGGAAATGTGGTATTGATTGGGTTTGGGGGTTTATTCTACAGGCTGTGCCCTGTGTTCTGGATAAATCCTTCAGCATGTATTGCTCTCTCTAATTGGATTTTAAATAACAAGTACCCGAAGAGTTTGTTCTGCCACTAGAAATTTTACCCGTATTGAAATCATTCCAGTGACTAATAATGTAACCCCCTTCTATGCTATTAATGTTAATGCCTTTTGACAGTACCTGAGAATAGTTAAATAACAGGTGTATTATAGTACTACACCAAGGAAAGATGGTATTGAATATCACTGAGGCTGGGAAGGCATTGCAGTGGGATCTAGTATGTGTAGGAATTCAGGATTTCCTGAATGACCAGCTGATGGCCATTTGAAGTGATCTTGAGTACGAGACTTGGCCCACTGCCCTTACAGATGCATCAGGAATACCATCTGATCTGTGATTATGGAGACATACTTGGACAATTTCTGGGTGGAAGTGTGGCTTCACAGGGCGGGGTGTGTGCCCTTATAGGGGATGAATGCTGTACTTATGTCCCTGAAAACGCACAGGATATTAACAAGCACATCATGTCAGCTGAACAGACTTTTGAACAGTGGAAAGCTGAGGAAAGGGAACCCGCTATTTCTGATTCCCTCTGGGTCTGGTTACTCAACCTGGGGAAACTAGGGGAAGGCATTGTTCACCTTCTGCTCACTGGTGTGGTGTTGTGTCTCGTTACTCTTCTCTTGCTTGCTTGCTGTAAAGCCCTCCAGCTCCCTAGAGATTAATCGCATGTTATCTTTTGAATGTAAGAACACTGAGCCAAAAGTTTGTTGAGTATTCTCAAAGGAGGGAGTTGTTGGTGTCACTAGGCATAAATCTAAGTAGCTCGGGAGGGTGGACGATCATGAGTGCCGATGAAGCCCTCCTGCTCAGGCCTCAGTGATCCATTGTTCCTCCATGTTAAACACTTTGTGTAACCTAGTGTAACCTAATGTATTAATAGCTGCAAAAATGTAGTGTTAGCAGTTAGTTTTTGGTTGTAACAGCCAGTTTTCTGCTGTAACCCGCTGAAGCGAGCTCAAGGTCGTTTTTGAATACTGTATACATGTCTCAGCAGTGGAGAGGGGGGAGGAAGGGGGAAGACAAAAGATTGAATGAGAAAAGATACTGCAGCTGGATGGGAAAGGAGGAGGGAGTGAGAGATCAGCTAGTCAGCAAGAAAAAGTTTTGTAGTAAACAACTAGGATATAAAAGGAAGAAACTGCATGTTTTAGGGGTGCAGGATCTGAGATTGTTATTTCTCCCTTGCACCTTATTTGAGCTCAAATAAACTTGGTTGTTTGCTTCTCCACCCTGGTGTGTTTATTGGCGCTACACATTCTGGGCAACGAACCCCGCTGTTGCTTGCCTCGGGCACCCTGTGCCGGAATCACCACCAAGTACAATGCTTGTTGATACTGGCTCTTAACCCCACTGAGAATGTTTTGGGGTGACTCCTCACCTTTATCAACCTAGAGGACTGAGAGACTAGCAATTAACAGGTGCTCCGGTGATGCATTTGGTTAGTGCACAGTACATATAGGGCAGTGCTGAGAGGAATTATGCTGAGGTTGTGAGTTCAAACCTCACCCAGAGCAGTGGCTTTCATTAACTAAATGGCTTCACCCCCCTCATTTGGCCCTATGGAATGTAGAATTCTAGCCCTGGAGACATTGAAGCAGGGTAGGAATCAAAAATTCCCCCTTCACTTATTACCTCCTCTCCACAGTGCATGTCAGAATCTACAGTCCTTTCTCCCCCACCAGTCCCTGTGCCAGAATCCCTCAACCAGAGCCTGGAGTCCTGCCCATCCTTGACCCCTGAGCCTGGGGAGGGAGAGGAGCAAGAAGCCATTGTTAGAGGGCTTTCCCTGCCCACTTCCCTGGCTCTTGTCATGCAGACAGCAAGCAGCAAAAGACCAGAAGTCAGAAGCGCAGACAAAGGGATGTTTACTGGGGTTAGTTTCCAAGCAAGCAGATTCTGAAGCCCTTCACATCAGTCAGGCTTATCTCTATACACTGACAGAGTCTGTTCCCCTGTGTTCCCTTCCCAGCTCTGACACCACAGTGCGTTTACCCCACATCCCGACAGACAATTCTTTCCTGGGTGCTGGCTGGTGAGTCTTGCCCACATGCTCAGGGTTTAGCTGATCCCCATATTTGGGGTCAGGAAGGAATTCTACTCCAGGGCAGATTGGCAGAGACCCTGGGGGGTTTTCACCTTTCTCTGCAGCGTAGGGCACGGGTCACTTGCTGGAGGATTCTCTGCACCTTGAAGTCTTTAAACAACGAGTTGAGGACTTCAATAGCTCAGACATAAGTCAGAGAGTTGTTACAGGAGTGGGTGGGTGAGAGTCTGTGGCCTGCATTGTGCAGGAGGTTGGACTAGATGATCATAATGGTCCCTTCTGACCTTAAAGTCTATGAGTCTATGAGCTCTGACACTGCAGAGTGTTTACCTCACATCCCCCTTTCCGGCTCCGACACTGCAGAGCCTTGCCTGTGTCCCTGTACCCCATTCCCTATTCCCATCCCCCGACATTAGCAAGCATGAGTCCAATTTCCCTGTCCACTTCCTCTTTGACCTCAGTTTATACAGTAATATTCTCAGCTAGAACTTAACCAATCATTTTACTGAAATGTAACTAACCAATTCTAACCTATTGTAACAGAATTCTCTAACCAATTACATCCCACTCCCCTAATTAACTTACACCCAGCAAAATTAATTCTGCAGCAGACAGAAACAATTAGAGAACCAAACAGATTGACAATAGAAAAGTGGGGGCCATAAAGATAAACCCTACAGAAATGAGGGTTTCACAACCACAACCATGGAGAAGGGATTTCTTGCCAAATTAGATGCTCCCTTAGGATCATGCATCCAACAAAGTGGATATTCACCCATGAAAGCTCCTGCTCCAATATGTCTGTTAGTTTATAAGGTGCCACAGGACTCTTTGCTCCTTAAGATCTGTTTCTTTATCTGGTGGTGATGGGCACTATCGGGACAGGATCGTCTTCCTAACAGCCCAACCCACCTTAGTTCAGTGTGACGGGTTTGGGAGGTGAGGATGTGACCATTCGCTTCCCAGCATATGGCTGCCCCTGCTGCTTATCCAGAGGCCTTAGCCTACAAACAAGGGCTCAGACTCTCCTAGGGAGAGAAGGCCCAGACACAGGCAGACTGGGATTTTGGTTCTTTGTTTTATACCCCTGTCACTGGCTAAGTGATAAAAATACACCTAAGTTCTTGAAGTCTAGGCCTGTATAGGCAGCCTGAATATCTCTGTTCTAACAGGCATCGGTCCCTGTGGAAAAAAGATCTATTCAGGGTTGTCCCTAGACATTTTGGTTCCCTACACAGCACCCCCGTCCCCCAGCCCGAGCTGGCAGAGCGAAGCAGACTGGGGCCAGGTCACTCCACTTCCTGCAGCCCAGTAATTGCAGGGCAGACCCGACCCCACACTCACAGGGCGGCCGGAAGTGGCGTGATCCGGCCCCAGTCTGCTGCACTCTGCTCTCAGCCTTGGAACTTAGGGGGTGGGTGGAAATGCCCACCAGCACTCACCAGTGGCATGGCTGGGAGCTCGTGGAGCAGAGCAGGCTGGGGCCAGGTCGTTCCACTTGCCACCACCCAGTGAGTGCAGGATGAGCCTGATCCCTTCTGCAGTCCACTGGGATGTAGATCAGGGGAAGAGGTGGAGTAGGGGGAGGAATGGAGTGGAGCAGGGGTGGGAAGAGGCGGTATGGGGGCCGAGCAGAGGTGGGGGCTTCGGGGAAGAGGCGGAGCAGGGGAAGCTATACTGGCCGACTCAGCAGAGCCGGGGGATCGGGCTGGCCACTGGAGCAGTACGCAGCTGCGTAGGGCTCTAGGAAAAATGGGGCAATTTGGTGCCTTCACATCTCTTAACCAAGCAGTGTCCCTGTAGTGTGTGCTGTCTTCATAGGTCCTTTCTCAGTCTTTCTCAGCCTCTTGTCTTGAGTCTCGTGTGTCTCTGCTTTCAAACACAGACTAACTCTGGCTGTTCAGGAGAGGGGAGGACCATGCCTATGTGTGGCCAGCAGACAGCGACAAAGACCCCCGGCCAGCCTGCTCCCTGCCATGCCAAACACCCACTGAAGGCGACCCGCAGGCCAGCATGCGAGGCGGCTGCTGATGCTCTGTGGCCAACATCAGGAGATGGTAGGAAGGCAGGGCCAGCCCCCGTGGTGGGGCCTCTTACTATTCCCACTCAAGGTGCTCACTTTTGCAGTGGGGCAGGAGATTTTTCCCCAAGAGGCTTTTCCCCAGGTGGTGAGAAGCAGAGAAACACCCAGGATCCCAAGGTGCTATTTAACAAACCCCCTCAAGCACAGGGACAGGCGCACATCTGGAAGAGGGAAACTGCTCTACACATTACCCCGGGCAGCCGCCCATTTTCTTTGGCGAGTCAGGAAGGGCAAAGGCTAGACTGGAAGCACCTGGGGCTCCTGCCCCAGCCTTTGTGACGCCCAACCCCCAACTCCTTCCTAGGGCTCTAGCTGAAGCCAGAGGATTGGCCTGAGTGGCCAAGAAGAGGTTCCAGCCCTGAAGGGAGAAGGACTTTCAGCACAATGGTAAAAGTGCACAAGCACAACTACGAAGGGACTCGACCCTTCAATTGCCTGATTCTGAAGTCAGATGCCTTATCCATTAGACCACATAAGAAAAGGCCCTCCAGGCACTTCTTTGGAAAACGCATACACTGATGCATCCAACAAAGGGAGGATTCACCCACGAAAGCTCATGCACCAGTACGTCTGTTAGTCTATAAGGTGCCACACGATTCTTTGCTGCTTCTGCAGACACTGTGTTTCTCAAGTCAGCTACTGAGGGGGGCCGAGACTCTCTGGGCACAAGAAGTGGAGTTCCCAGTGAGATGTGAGACTTAATTCTCTGGAGCCGGGTGCAGGGCTTTGGCAGGGAGGCTCAGGCATGCGGTATTGTGGTGCAGCTGATGGACCAGCTGTCTCGGTGTGGAGATTTAATCTCACGGAGGAGGAATCCTGCTGATAGGTAGTGGCCAGGGCCGGTGCAACCACTAGGTGAACTAGTCGGCCGCTTAGGGTGCCAAGTGGTTGGGGGAACCAAAAAGTGCACTCAGAGGAGGCAGTGGAGTGGAGGTGAGCTGGGGCAGGAGGCATGGGGGGCGCAGGGAGAGGGCTGCCTGCAGCAAGTAACGGAGGGGTGTGTGTGCAGGGGAACCGCTCCCTGTCCCAGCTCACCTCTGCTCCGTCTTCTCCCTTGAGCACGCCGCCCCCACTCTAATTCTCCTCCCCTCCCAGGCTCGCCGCACTAAACAGCTGATTGGCACAGCAAGCCTGGGAGGAAGGAGAAGTGGAGCAGCACTAGCGTGCTCAGGGGAGAAGGTGGAGTGGAGGTGAGCTGGGGTGGGGAGCTGCTGCAGTGGGGGCTGCCCAGCTTTTCCCCATGGCCCCCGGCCCCTGCTCTGCCCCAGCCCTCTCCTGAACTCACTGTATGGTAAGTGGAGTGACCCAGCCCCAGCCTGGTCCACTCCCCTGACTCCCAGCCACGCTGCCGGCGAGTGCTGTGGGGTGGTTTCCTCCCTCCCCCCAAGCTTAGGAGCCAGGGGAGCAGAGCAGGCTGGAGCCCCAGGCCTCCATGGGGGGAAGCAGAAGGGGGCTGGCCTCAGGCCACCGTGGGACTAGGGGGGCTGGCTACTTCCTGTGGGAAGTGAAGTGACCCAGCCCCAGGCTGCTCTGCTCCCCTGGCTCCCAGGCTTGTGTTGGTGTCGGCTGGATTTGTGCGGGTGATTGTGTATATTAGCAATTGTGTATGTGTGGCTGGATTCATGCATGTGTTTGTTTGCAATTGTGTGTATGTGCATGCTCTGCTGCCCTCTGCCGGCGCAACAACCGTTTCTCCGTATGTCACAGCCCCCATACTGTCGACCCTGATGGTGATTTCCCCATCTTACAATGGCTGGTTGGCCTGACCCTTCTCCCCTCTGCAGAGTGTAGCAGGGGCTTCAGCTCACTCCCTGTGGGGCAGGAGTGCCAAGGTGTGGGGTGCTGGGCTCCAATGTACCTGGAGAGCAGCTCAGGTGAGGCGGGGCAGGGTGTGTGGTGCCCGTTCTGCATTGCCTGGTGCTGGGCCATTGCACAATCCCCAGCCACGCCACACAGTGTGCCCCTGTCATAAACCTAGTCCCAGATTTGGACCTTAGCGTCCAAAATATGGGGGTTAGCATGAAAAACTCCAAGCTTAGTTACCAGCTTGGACCTGGTAAAGCTGCCACCACCCAAAAAATTAGAGTGTTTTGGGGCACTCTGGTCTCCACAAAAACCTTCCCTGGGGACCCCAAGACCCAAATCCCTTGAGTCTCACAACAAAGGGAAATAAACCTTTTCCCTTCCCCCCTCCAGGTGTTCCTGGAGAGATACACAGAAGCAAACTCCGTGAATCTAAACAGAGGGAGACCACCCTCTCTATTTCCAGTCCTGGAAACACAAGCACTTCCCTCTTCACCCAGAGGGAATGCAAAGTCAGGCTAGTAAATCTAACACACACAGATTTCCCCCTGACTTCTTCCTCCCACCAATTCCCTGGTGAGCTGCAGACTCAATTCTCTGGAGTTCCCCACTAAAGAAAAACTCCAACGGGTCTTAAAAGAAAGATTTATATAAAAAGAAAGAAAAATACATAAAAATGGTCTCTCTGTATTAAGGTGACAAATACAGGGTCATCTGCTTAAAAGAATATTGAATAAACAGCCTTATTCAAAAAGAATACAATTCAAAGCACTCCAGCAACTATAGACATGTAAATACAAAAGAAAAAAAAACAATAACCCCTATTGTTTTTATGATCTCTGTACTTACAACTTGGAAAAAAGAAGATTAGAAAGCAGGAAATAGAAATCCCCTCATAGCCGAGAGAGAGTAGGTAGAAGACCAAGAACAAAGGACTTACACACAAACTTCCCTCCACCCAGAGTTGAAAAAATCCCGTTTCCTGATTGGTCCTCTGGTCAGGTGTTTCAGATACTTCTTTCCAGGTGAAAGAGACGTTAACCCTTAGCTATCTGTTTATGACAGCCCCAAGAGGGAGTGTGGGGCCAAGCAGATAATCCAGCAGGAGGAGATCATTCTCATTCGTAGCTGTCCAGCTGTGTGGGGCAGGAGGTCCTTGTATTTGGAGCAGTGGGAGTGAACTGCGTGCAGTTGTGTCTCTGAGCACAATTTTGTGAATAGTATGATGTGTGTAGGGGGGTGATTGTGAGTGTGGCTGCGGGTTTGATTGTTTCTTTTTTGGGGGGGTTGGGCTAGCATGTCCCTCTGGGTGTGTTGTGTGTGAGCGTTCTTAGATTGTGTGAGTCTCTTTGTGTGTGTGTATGTGTGTGTGTGTGTCACTTGCTGCAGAGTACAAAATCCTGCAAAGCCATTTCCTACTGGTTAGCCCAGCAACACACTGATACAAACAGTGTCACAGACTCACACACACAGAGCAGGGCTCAGCCCCTCCAGCAGAGGGCAGCAGGGACACACATGTCTTCCCTGGGCCAGCTTGGACAATTTCCCATCATGACTCGGCAGTGCTGGTGCCCCCACATGGGGTGGGCAGTGACGGGCAGATGTGCTGGATCTGTAAAAGCAGCCAAGAGTCCTGTGGCACCTTATAGACCAACAGACGTATTGGAGCATGAGCTTTTGTGGGTGAATTCCCACTTCGTCAGGTAGATTCAGAAGGAAGCACTTTGGGAAAATCAGTCAAGGCCCTTAGCAGAGCTGGGACACGGACCCAATGACCCCTGCACCACCCTGGGAGGGCAGTGGGGTTTAGTGGTCAGAGAAGGGAGGGGGGTGGGCACCAGGACCCCTGCGTTCTATCCTTGGCTCTGGAAGTGGAAGGGGTCTAGAGCAGGGGGACTGGGATCCAGAAATCTTGGGTTCCATAGGGAGACTGTTTTTCCCTGCGCTTCCCTCCCTAGAGATCCCAGCCCAGCCCCCTAGTGGAGACTGAGCAGAAGTGGGGGGAGTTGTTCTCCCACTTTGGAGTTATGATTCAAACTCCTCCCCCAGGGAATGTGACATCACAGAATCTGCCCCCCCCAACACAGAGAAAACTAGTGGGGTTAGGAGGGTTCTAGCAGCACCCACCAGACAACCCTGGTCATTGCAAGAAACCCCCAAACCTACTTGCACCCACAAAACACCCTCTCAGGGTATATGCCTCCTTCTGGGTCAGGACCTCTTGCTCCCACCCCTTTTCTTATCACCACAAGCTGCTCCCAGCCAGGCACTGCACCCCATTCACACACCTTTTGTCAGTACGTAGCTCAGTGGCAATGACTGCCCCGAAGTGACTCCGGTGCAGGCACTCCCTACATGAAGTCCCCACACCGGATTCTGTCCACACACAGAGAATTCTCTCTGCCCGGCTCCTTCAGTTCATCTCGCTGCTCCCCGTACTGCCGCCAGACACTGCTCATCTGCATAACCCAGCCCATGGACACGTGACACCTTCTATCCTGCTGGTTTCAAGGGAGTGAGTTGCCTTTGGGGAGTGAGCAGGTCACAGCACGTCACAGCCCCAGTGCACGTCACAGCCCCAGCCAAGGCCAGCTCCAGGCACCAGCTCAGCAAGCAGGTGCTTGGGGTGGCCAAGGGGAAGGGGCGGCAAGTCAGGCTCTTTGGCAGCAATTCGGCAGCAGGTCCCTCAGTCTCTCTCGGAGGGAAGGACCAGTCACCGAATTGCCACCGAAGAAAAAGGCAGCACAGTGGAGCAGATGCCGATTGCGATCGTGGGTTGTTTTATTTCCCCTCCGGCTTGGGGTGACAAAAACCCAGTCCTGGCCCCAGCACATGTCACAGCCCCAGCACACATCATAGCACGTCACAGCCTGGGGCAGGGAGATATTGGGGGAGGGGATGAGGGGAGAACGGCAGAGGGAGAGACCCAGCCCCATAGACCCATAGGGTCAGGAGATATTGGGGTCAGGAGAAGAGGAGAAGGGGTTGGCAGAGACCCAGCCTGGGGTGTAGGGAAAATGGGGTGGGGTGGAGGGAGGTGGGGAACAGAAGAGACAAGTGTGGAGTGGTGAAATGTTGGTCCAGAGAAACTGAGTCACTCCCAGGACATGCTGTGCAGGGGGGAGCACAGGGGCAGGGAGAGAGAACCAGCCCCACAGAGCCCAAGAGGGATATTGTGGGCAGGGGAGGGGATGGAGGGATGAGAGACCCAGGGCCATAGAACTCCCCTGGCTCCCAAGTTTGGGGGAAGGGGGAACCGCCCCACAGCACTCGCTGGCGGCATGGCTGGGAACCAGGGAAGTGGACCAGGCTGGTGCTGGGTCACTCCACTTACCATGCAGTGAGTGCAGGGGCGGGAGGGTGGGACTGGGGCAGAGCAGGGGCAGGGGCCATGGGGAAGAGCCAGGCAGCCCCCGCTGCAGCAGCTCCCCACCCCAGCTCCCCACTGCTCCACCTTCTCCCCTTAGCACGCCGGTACTGCTCCACTTCTCCCGCCTCCCAGGCTTGTGATGCCAATCAGCTGTTTAGTGCAGCAAGCCTGGAAGGGGAGGAGAATTAGAGCGGGGACGGCGTGCTCAGGGAAGAAGACAGAGCAGAGGTGAGCTGGGACAGGGAGCAGTTCCTCTGCACGCCCCCGCCCTTGTTACTTGCTGCGGGCAGCCCTCTCCCTGCACCCGCCCCAGCCTCCTGCCCCAGCTCACCTCCACTCCACTGCCTCCTCTGAGTGGGGCTTTTTGGTACCCTCAACCACTTGGCACCCTAGACGGCCGACTAGTTCGCCTAGTGGTTGCACCAACCTGGACACTGTCTATCAGCAGGATTCCTCCTTCTCCTCCTCAGTGAGATTAAATCTCCACACCTAGACAGCTGGTCCATCTGCTGCACCACAATCCCCCATGCCTGAGACCCCCTGCCAAAGCCCTGCACCCGGCTCCAGAGAATTAAGTCTCACATCTCACTGGGAACTCCACTTCTTGTGCCTAGAGAGTCTGGGCCCCCTTCAGTAGCTGACCTGAGAAACACAGTGTCTGCAAAAGCAGCAAAGAGTCATGTGGCACCTTATAGACTAACAGACATATTGGAGCATGAGCTTCCGTGGGTGAATCCCAACTTTGTCAGATGTATCAGTGTCTGTCTTTTCCAAAGAAGTGCCTGGAGGGCCTTTTCTTGTGTGACCATGTGGCCTAATGGATAAGGCATCTGCCTTTGGATCAGGGGATTGAGGGTTCAAGTCCCATTGTACTTGTGCAGTTTTACCTTTTGGTTAAAAGTCCTGCTCCCTTCAGGGCTGGAACCTCTTCTTGACAGCTCAGACCAATGCTCTGGCTTCAGCTAGAGCGCTAGGAAGGAGTTGGGGGATGGGCGTCACAAAGGCTGAGGCAGAAGTCCCAGGTGCTTCCAGTCTAGCCTTTGCAATTCCTGACTTGCCAAAGAAAATAGGCGGCTGCCCGGGCTAGTGTTTAATGCAGTTTCCCTCTTCCAAATGTGCGCCAGTCCCTGTGTTTGAGGGGGTTTGCTACATAGCACCTTCGGAGCCTGGGTGTTTCTCTGCTTCTCACCAGCTGGGAAAAGCCTCTTGGGGAAAAATCTCCTGCCCCACTGCAAAAGTGAGCACCTTGAGTGGGACCAGTCAGAGGCCCCACCATGGGGGCTGGCCCTGCTTTCCTACCATCTTGTGATGTTGTCCACAGAGCATCAGCAGCTGCCCCGCATGCTGGTGACCTTCAGTGGGTGTTTGACATGGCAGGGAGCAGCCTGGCTGAGTGTTTTTGTGCCTGTCTGAAGGCCACACATAGGCATGGTCCTGCCCTCCTCTAGCCCTGACCTCAGTTGTTCTGTGGCTTTTAAGCCTTCTTTTGGAGCTGTCAGCACCAGCTGCCTCTGCTCTAGGTGCCCAGAGGAGGAGAGGTGTGCTGGGTCACTTTTACAGATGCCCCTTCCCTGGTACTGCCCTTGCTCAGCTGCACAGAGGAGTTTCCATCCCCAATCCCTGCCCAGCAGCCCTCTGGCACCATTCCTGAGGGCTGCCCTGCCTCACTTTCTTCCTACCATGTTGGGAAAGACAGTTCTCATTATCAAAGGTTAGGTGGGCCAACTAGGGGCAGAAGCCTGTTCTATGTTTTCCTACTGCAGAGCCCAAGCTCAGGAACTCACCTTGGGTGCAGGCACTGCTGTGCTCCCAGAAAACAAGCCACCCCTGCACAAAGATGAATGAAAGGGCCTGCCAAAGCCTGGGATTGAACCAGGGACCTTTAGATCTTCAGTCTAATGCTCTCCCAACTGAGCTACTTTGGCAGCTGCATGATCAGATTTTGGCCTGTTGCTTCTCTGTCTGGGATGTTTTTGTCAGCAGTTGCACACAAAAAGGACAGGAAAACAAACGGCTGCTTCATACCCCCACCGGAGGAACCCGGCACCGTTAGCTGTGGTGAGTAAGAAGTGTCTGTTGGCTGACAGGGCCTGTCCCCCAGGAGCTGGAACAGCAGCTGCTGCCTCCCCCTCGGCTCCAGGCTGTGGGAAATGCTCATTGCCTGGCTGCATGGGCGGATGCTGCTCCGTGCTCTGGAGAGCGTCTGTATTGCTCTGTCAACCCCCCGTCTTCACTGAGCCAGTCTGGTAAGGTCCCAAGTGCCCCCTCTGGCCTGGCAGCTGAGAGTCTGTGCAGACATCAACCCCCTGCCAGCCCCAGAGCCAGCAGCAGCGCCAGCCCCACCCCCCAGCACCACAGGGGCACTCAATGCACTTCCTGTGGGGAAATGGCTCCTTGGCGTCCAGCTGCTAGAGTGAGAGCCAGGAGAGAGCAGTGTCTGGCTCACCGTGGGGGAGAGAAGAGACCTGATGGGTGCGGATCTCCCTCAGCCTCCCCCGCAATGCTGGTCAGTTGTATTGTCACTGTGATAGTCAGTGCTTCCCTTCAGGGCCGGCCCTAGAGGGGTCTGGGATCAAGGACAAATCCCCCCTTTCCTCCTCAGGCCCTGTCCCCACTCCACCCCTTCCCCCAAGCCCCCACCCCTGTCCCATCTCTTCCCATCCTGCAACTTCCTGCCCCATTCCTCAACCACCCCCACCTCTTCCCATCCCTGCTCCTCCCCCTCCCCCTCCAGTGCCTCCTGCACCCCACTGAACAGCTGATCACTGGCAGCTGGGAGGTGCTGAAGGGGAAGAGGAGGAGCTTGTCAGCAAGGCCTGTAGTGTGGGGGAGGAGCTGGCTGCCAGTGAGTCCTGAGCACCTATTTTTTCTCTGTTGGTTCTGCAGCTCCATAGGTCCCATGGAGTCGCTGACTTGGCTTCCTTCGCACTCTAGAGAGAGGAGCAGAACCAGGGCTATGGCTGATCTATGGGGCACCAGGTGAGTGCCAGAGGCTTCAGGTGCTGAGAGTTTGCCTGACCCCTCAGGGACACAGTGTGAGGTGGTGCCCCAGGGATCTCTATGAAAGGAACAGAACAGGATTTACTTGGGGTGGGGAGAGAATTGAGAGTGTCTCAGGGTTGTACAGAGGTGTTGCCCGGGTGAGAGACTGGCTAAAACACTGTGAGTAGGATTCAAACCTACACAGGAAAACCCTATTGGATTTCAACTCCCACACCTTAACCACTCAGCCATCACAGCTGTGAGACAAAAGCTGCCCCAATGCCAGAAAAACTAGTAAAGAATCACAATGACCAGGTGTGAAGTCATCTGAACTACAGAATTCCCACCGCAAACCTGGCTCCCAAAGCACAGGGGGGATTTGGGGTTTGTTCTCTTTGCTTAGCCATGTGCAGTCGCACAGAGAGCGCGTTTAAAAGTCTCCCCTCCCACAGAGCGGGAATGGGAAATGATTCTCAACTTGAAGCCTGATGTAGGGTGACCAGATGTCCCGATTTTATCAGGACTGTCCTGATATTTGCTTGTTTGTCCCGCGTCCCAACTGATGTTTGGTCGAGACCCTGCACAAACAAATAACTTTGTCCTCTTCTCCAGCACGCAGGCATAGTCTGGAGGGATACTTGCCCCCCCAACTCCGCCCCCTCATTCCCCCATTGGATCCCTCCCCAAATCCCGGCGCTGGCCCTGCCCCCAGCCCCACCCCCTCACTGCCCCATTGGATCCCTCCCCAAATGCTTGCCCTGGCACTGCCTCTTCCCCAAGCACGTGGCATTCTTCCTCCCTCCCAGGTTTGCACACGGGCCAAGGCCATGGCCAGGAGCGCAGCGCGGAAGCTGCTCCAGCCTTGCAGCCTGCGGGGCAGCGCAGTGAGGCTGGGGGCAGCGTGGAGCAGGCAGGGCCCAGGTGGGCAGGGGGCGGAGACACAAGTGGGGCAGACACACTCCTGTCGGGAGCTGCCTGGTTCACCCCTTGCCCGGGAGCTGCAGGAGGGGCCCAGATCATGGCTCAGCTGCAGAGCTCGGAGCCCAGGCTGGGCCCAGGAGTGAGGGGATGGGGGAGTTGGGGGTGCAGCGGGGGTTGGAGCCGCGAGTTGGTTGGAGATGGGGCTGTGCCACTGCTGCTTGGCGGAGGGGGGTCTTCTGGCTCTTTTTTTTTTGCTCCGCCCCCCGTGTCCCGATATTTCATCTTTGACATCTGGTCACCCTAGCCTGATATGAAGGAGGATGTCTGGACCAAGGGGCCAGGGACTGGCCTTTGCTAGAGAAACCACTGTCAAGTTTAGCTAATTAGGACAAGTCAGCAAATAAGAACAACCTCAGGTATCAGTAACTGCTACAGGTTGCAAATTCCTACATGCAGCAGTTTCTGGCACTACACCTGCACAGCTCTGCTCCCCAGCTCTTCTCAGGCTCCTGCTCTCTCCTTAGCTCTGCCCCACTCTGGCCCAGGCAGTTCCAGCTCACATGGAGGATGGGACCCCCTGGCCTGGTGACTCCCTCATTACACTGCCTGGCCTGTCAGTGCAGCTAACTTGGAGCTTTGGCCTCTCCCCATTGTCCCTGGGGACTGTCAGTCTCAGGGTCCTGATTTCCCATTGATCCTTCCCCCTTCTATTGGTGCTGGGAACTAGCCAACCAACCCCCCACACGCACACACACACTAAGTTTTAGTAAAGGGCCAAGAGCCCCCTTACACAAGCCAGCCCCATGAGGGTCACCGATGTGCAGAGAAGGCAGCACAAGCTGGTCCCATGGTGTAATGGGCAGCACTCAGGACTCTGAATCCTGTAATCTGAGTTCAAATCTCAGTGGGACCTTATGTTTGCTTGTGGTCATAGGTGGCAGGTTATATACATTTGCGGTGCTCGGGCTCCTGGAATATTCAGGGCTGGGGGCCCTGCTCCAGCAATATTTGGAGCTGGGTCTCTTCCCCTGGGCCCTGGCCCCTGCCTGCCACCCCTCCCCTGCTGTGGTGCGTCCCTGCCTGACAAAAAGCAGCATGTGCCTGTTGCTGGAGTAGAGGGATTCTGGGCAGAACTGCTGTCTGCTGCTCCAGGGTAGGGTCCTAGTGCCCATCCTCCACTAATGGAAAGGCAGGCTGGGCTGAGCAAACTCTGCCCCAGTCCTGAGCCCCCCTGCAGCATGAACCCCACAGCCCTGCACTCCCTCCTATCCTAAAGCCTGTACCCTAATCCCCAGCCTGGAATCTGCACCCCTTAGCCTCCTCCCAGAGCCTTAGGCAGTTGGGGGCGGGTTCTGGGCACCACCAAAATTTCTACAATCTTGCCACCCATGCTTGTGGTAAAGCCCCAGAGCTCAACTTCCCTGTCTCCAGCTGTGTAAGAGTGAATCTTTCCCCTCCTGCTGGGTGACTCACACCTCCTAGAGCCAGGTCTTTGGCTGGGATGGTCACAATGGGTTAGGGCTCTAGAACTTGCTACCCTGAAAGCTGGGATTCTTGCTGCTGCACCTGATGTTCACAAGCTTGGCCCCTGTGCTTCCTACCACACTTTTCCTCTGGCCCACATGGCGCCTGAAGAAAGGAGTGCCAGGGCTGGGATTAATAGTCAGGGCTTGGCAGGAGGGAGGAAGAGTCCCAGGCTGGAGCCCCACACACCTTCCCTCCTCCGGGCACCTAGAGCAGAGGCAGCCCAGCTCTGTCCGCTGGATACCTCGGCAGAGTAGGTGAGTTCATGTAAATACAGTCTGGTCCCAAAGCCTCCTCCCAACCCTGGTCATCAGTAGCTGCCAGGGGAGAGCTCATTCACACCTCGCTTACAAATCATCATTTGAAATTCTAAGGTTGGCCAACACTGCCGAAGCCAATGCACCGACATTGTCAGCAAACACAACAGCTGGGTGAGGAAACCCGGCTTTGTCCAGACTTTCCAAACCTATTTTACTTTCTCAGGTACAAGTAGTTTTCATACGTTGTATCTGCTTTTAAAGTGTGTGTTAACGTTTCAATTTCCATTCAAATTTGCAACCAATGACAATATTGGCAGCGCTGCATGTAACTACCTGACCACTGGGGGGGTGTTGGGGAAACTCGGGGAAGGGGATGCACAGCCCCCTGGCTGGGGGGCATATAGGGAATGCTCAGTTTCACTGAATTGAGTCTCCTACTGCAGCACCTCAGTAGGTTACATCAGAGAGGAGCTGCAGTGTCTAGGCAGTGGGATGCCTGTGCCTTTAAGAGCCCAGCCCTGGGAAGTCCATGCTGAGAGGTGCTGCCTGTGAGAGGGGAAATATAAAAGCCCTCTGCTCCCACCCCCATGTTTGCAAACACTGGAGTCTCAGCCTACTGGGATAACTGTTACCCCTCTGCCCCTGCCTGTGCCGGGGTTTAACCCTCTGGCAGTGCCTCCCTCTGGGCTTAAATCCGGCTCCTTCACCCCTCCCTGACTTTGCCCTTCAGTCCCTCTCCTAACTCTGCCTCCAGCTGCTTGACTCCCCAACCAGTCAATTTCCACCCCCTGCTCAGACCGTGGCCACCCCCTCCTCTGATTTGCCCTCCTTTGCCCCTTTTTAATCCCTGTAAAAAGTAGAGGGAGCTGGGTCCCATTCTCTGGAGGGAGGGCTGGGCGCCTGGCCCCTGCCTGCCCAGTGCTCAAAGTGCCCCATGATCTTGTGGATGTTTGCCGAGTGCTGCAGGGTCCCCTGAAGGGGGAGAGAGACGCTGTTAGGAGGTGACGCAGCCAAGGGTGCCTCACCCAACACTGAGATGCAGCCACCTCTGGGGTGAGTTACACAAGTCAGCAAATGAATTTGGAAAAAGAAATGCATTGAAAGGACCGAGGCAGCTGCAGGAGTTGGAGAAAACCAGAAAAAGCAGGAGCCCTGGATCCCAGCCCTGCCCCTCCCCCACCATACCCCCTAACCTCCACTCCCCTCCCACACTGGAGGGGAGAACCCAGGACTCCTGGTCCCGAGCCTTGCCCACTCCCCTATTTCGATATGGCTCCATCCAACAGCTGCCCCCACAATTGCAGGGCAGTGCCATGGGGCACACCAGGGCCTGCCTGTTTGCACAGGATGGGGAATGCCAGTGCCCCATGGTGGGGAGAGATGATGCTAAGGGAGAAGCAGGCAGCAGAGAGCTCCCATGACAGAGAAAGAAATGCTAGCAGGTGCTGTGCTGCAAGGAGTGAAGGGGATTGGCAGGGAATGGGAGGATCTTCCCTCACAGCAGGTGCATCTGTCTCCCTCCCAATTCCTCCCCAGCGCTATCCCAGCCCAGGCTAATCCCGGCCCAGCTACCAGAATTAAATTTGGCCTGGATTCCCCAGCTGCTGGGGGTGGGGCGTGGGGCTGGGAAGCATGAGCCTCTACTCCCCCTTCCCTAGACACAGTTGTATGGGCACAGACCAAAGGAGCCTGCAGCACTGCTGCCTAGAGGAAACTGAGTCACCAGCCACTGACAGACACATCATGGCTCTCCTCATCCTCAACCTGGGGAGGGGAGGGTGTATAAACTCAGGGCAGTTGCATAGTTAACCTGTGGAACTCCTTGCAAGAGCATGTTGTGAAGGCCAAGACTATAACAGGGTTCAAAAAAGAACTAGATAAGTTTACGGTGGATAGATCCATCAAGGGCTATTAGCCAGGATGGGGAGGGACAGTGCCTGTAGCCTCTGTTTGCCAGAAGCTGGGAATGGGCAATAGGGGATGGATCACTTGATGATTCCCTGCTCTGTTCATTCCCTCTGGGGCACCTGGCACTGGCCACTGTCAGAAGACAGGAGGATACTGGGCTAGATGGACTTTGCCTCTGAACCAGTCTGGCCGTTCTTCTGTCTCTCTTGGAGCAGCAGTGACCCCCAGTGGGCAGTCAGAGTAACGCACAGAAGGTGTTTTGCTTGGTGCAGCAGTGACACCAAGTGGCCAATCAGGGTAACACACAGAGCATGTTTCCCTTGGAGCAGCAGTGACACCTCGTGGTGATTCTCGGTAATGTACAGAAGGTGTTTCCCTTGATACAGCAGTGACACCCAGTGGTCAGGTGGCGTAATGCACAGCGTGTGTCTGCCTTCTAGGAGCAGTGACACCCACGGACCAGTCACGGTAATGCACAGAGTGTGTTTCCCACCAATCTGGGTAATGCACAGAGCATGTTTCCCATGGAGCAGCAGTGACACCCAGTGACCAGCAGGGGTGGCATCAGATTCTTCTCGTTTGGTGGGGGACTGAGGTGGGCTAGACAAAAAAAATTGGGAGGCTGTGCCCCCCATCACCTGGCCCCACAAACCTACACAGAAGCAAAATTAAATCTGTGCCAACATTGGAATAAATGATGTAAATTTCTAATTCTAACTTCTTGTTTCTCCCAGGAGGAAAGTGTCTTGCACCCCAGTAACCAGGCTGTCACTGCAGCTTTCCTTTCACTAAATAAGATTTTTACCAAATATAAATTGCCCTCCAATTTCTTTAAGAGAAATTGAAATTTTATCTTTGCACTAATATCCCAAGTGTGCAAGTCCATCCCCTCAGAGCAGCTCCACACTCTGATGCCAGGGGAGAATCCCAACTGGTTTGTGCATTTGTAACCCGGGGGCCTGAAGCTAATGAGAGAAAGGGAAGTGAGCCATCTTGGAGCCTTCCGATACCACCTGCGGGGAGCACAGGGATTTGACTGAGTGACATCCTGGCTAATTTTCACCTTGTTCTCCGCCAGGAGGCTCCACTGGAGAGCTCGGGAGTGACTTGGCCATGGCAGCACCCTATGTACATATTAAAAGCTGCATTTTGGGGCCATTGGGGTGAAATGTGAGTACTTTTGGGGTTGGGACCCACATGAGAAGGGATATGGAGAAACTGGAAAGAATCCAGCAGAGGACAACTGGGGCACATGACTTACAAGGACCTCCAGGCCATATCCTGTATGTTAAACTAAGGCACAGTTAGCATATCTATGTTGTGACCTTTTACTAAGAAAGGAAAATTGACCTTTATCTTGTTACTTAAATAGATAAGTACCCACGCCTGTCTAAGACCTTTACCTAGACCAATCGACAATGCAGAATGGCATAGGGGGGGTTTCAGTGTTGTACCCACAGATTTAACAGCTACACCACAAGGGAACTTATGTGCATATGTACATGTCATCAACATGCACAAACATACTAGCCTATGAAGTAAGCATACCCTAATGTTTTGTGGGTGAGGAATGAAATTTGGGCATAGGAGGAAGGATTTCCAGCACTTGTACCCTATGAAAGAGGTAACCCACCTCGCTAGAGCACTTTCATCTATCATTCTGACTTACTTCCTCCACTCTCTCTCTATTTACTAGCAGTAGGCTGTACTTGTTCTTAAACTTTAAGTTTCAAGGGAACTAGGCTAAGTTGGGTTTCCCTAAGTTGTTATTCTTTGTTTATTAGGTTTTGATTTTAGGTTTAACATAGTCAAGTGAACCCCAAGTAACATTAGCTCAGGGGTCGGCAACCTTTCAGAAGCGGTATGCTGAGTCTTCACTTATTCACTCTAATTTAAGGTTTTGCGTGCCGGTAATACATGTTAACGTTTTTTAGAAGGTCTCTCTCTATCATTCTATATATTATATAACTAAACTAGTGTTGTATTGTAAAATAAACAGGGTTTTCAAAATGTTTAAGAAGCTTCAATTTAAAATGAATTAAATGTTGATCTTACGCTGCGGGCCCGCTCAGCCCGCTGCTGGTCTGGGGTTCTGTTCACCTAGGCCGGCAGCGGGCTGAGCGGGGCCTGTGGCTGGGACCCCAGCTGGCAAGGGTCCGTCAGCCAGAACCCCAGACCAGCAGTGGGCTGTGCGGGGCTGGTGGCCAGGACCCAGAGGGCTGGGGGCAGAGGGCTGGAATCAAGGCTGGGTATGTGAGGAGGTGTAGGTGTCAGGGCAGAGGGGGCGCTGGGTATGGGTGGGGGTGTAAGAGTCAGGGCTAGGGTTGCAGGTGGCGAGGGGGGAATGAAGGAGTCAAGCAGAGGGCTAGATATGTATGAGGGTATGTATGAGACGTAACTGATGAAAGAGTTACAAATGACTCGAAACCATACTCTTAGTACAAACCAAATGGTAAGACAGACAACACCACTTGTCTTCGCTGCTCTTCAACCACGATATTCTCCCCAAAGGGAGGGCCACCGTTCCTGGAGGTTCAGTGCCACAATAACAGGGCGCTGAGTGCAGTGGATGCAGGAAGCTGCTGTTCCAGCTCCCGCTTCCAAAAAATCAGTTTCATAGCTAGTCCTGAGATAGAGGAAGTATCAGTTCTTAAAGTGATAAGAACAGATTTAAAACTTTGATTCCAGGGAATGTTAAAATGATCTAAAATACAGCTTAATAAAAACATTTCTAGTCCTCTGCACAGAATGCTTAAATTATCCCCAAATAGCAAGTTTTGGTTTACAAAGTCATAAAAGGCACGTCCGCCAGAATCTGACACTTGGTGAAATCTAAGTCTGGAATACACCACCGATTCAGGGGCTGTGCCCTGCTTCTCAACAGTCTGGCCTGAGATCACCACTCACAGTCACAAGCTAATCCAGAGAACTCAAGCCCCTCCTTCTCTTGGCTCAGTAACCCTTTAGCAGATAGGAAAGAAAGGATAGGAATCACTGGTCTGTTGTTACGACTGAAAGGGGTAAATAGCAGGCATCTAAAGTAGAAGATGAGACTAGAGACATTAGAGCTGGTTGGCTAAGGAGGAAGGGAAACAGATGCCTGACTGCCCACCTGCCTGTTCATTGTTGTAGAACCCATGTGCCTTTTGTAGCAAGAATGATGTAGGCTACGGTTAGTCTCTCAATCATGAAATCCCAAGTACCTTTCTGCTGTCCTTCATTCATATAATCAGTATAACTACACTGTATTACTCCTGCCCTAATAAGAAACAGACTGGGGATCCCACAGCACCTGAAGTCATGATTTGGACAAGCAATCATGCAATGCAGGGCGGATGTGACCATGCAAATTACATCAGCCCCAAAAGTCCTTTACAACAGATCACCAACAGATGTCAGGGTAGAGTTCAAACTGACCCTGCTTACATCCTCTCCCCAGCCAAGAATTGGTGGTTCCCACAAATCACACTCTGTATACCATCTGATTGGTATTGAATGCTGAAGTCACTGCTAGCAAAAGTGGCCACCCATCTCTGCCCTGTAGCACCCAGCTTAGCACTTGTTAACAAGTAAGTCAGTGGATTGTTATCTGTTATCTGTCCATACTTGAAACTGAGTACCATATAAGTAGTCTTGAAATTTCTCAGTGATGGCTCATTTCAAGGCAAAGAACTCCAGCTTCAGAGGGTAGCCGTGTTAGTCTGGATCTGTAAAAGCAGCAAAGAATCCTATGGCACCTTATAGACTAGCAGACGTTTTGGAGCATGAGCTTTTGTGGGTGAATACCCACTTCCTCAGATGCATGTATATTTCCATTATATTTCTGCTTTTACAGTATTCCAGCTTGTGGATGGGATAGTGAGTTTTCCTATCAGATGGTCCTCAGCTGGCAAAGGCTACAGGTTTAAGTTTACCTCCCACTTCCTGGTACGGGACTGCTCCCAGACCCTCCAAACTGGCATCAGTATGCAGGATAAATGGTTTGTTTGGGTCAGCAAGGACTAGGACTGGCACATGAATCGGACAAATCATGATTTCCCGAAAAGCCCTTTCATATCTCTCATCCCGCCTTGTCCCAAATGATTTAAAGGAACGACAGTGTCTCTGCATAGGGGGCTTTGGGGACCTCTCCTTATTCTTAGTCTTAGATTTGTTCTTGCTGGTATCCCCAGATAAGATTATTCAGAGGTTTTCACATACTGATCCCCAGCCCATCACCTGCAATAATCTGCAAATACCTTGAAGAAACTGGAATCGGTCTCTATCAGCACAGATATATCAGAGGTGCCTTTAGGGTCAGGGCATATTAGGGCAGCTGTGTCTACCTCTTCGCTTACGCCAGCAACCTCCTCGGGGAATTCCAGGTACGCTATGACATACCCTTGGTAGGGGTATTCATCCATGATGAGGTCACATTGACCAAGGCCGGTCAGTGGCTGTATAGGCAGGTGCATAGTAGGTGGCATTGCAAAAAATCTGTAGTAACAGCCTGGTTTCTGGGGTGAAAAACACTTTCCTCCTGGGAGAAAGAAGAAGTTAGAATTAGAAATTTACATAGTTTGTTCCAGTGATGGTACAGGTTTAATTTTGCTTCTTTGTAGGTTTTTTTTAGGCAGGCTGTGACTATTTTGATTTATTGGTTTAGGAATTTTTTTTTTAAGTTGCAGTGGAGCTTTTCATTGCCATTTGCTGGATGGAATGGCTGACCTGCAATACCGGTTTTGACATAGTTCTGCATATTTTATATAGATTTGGCTAGTATTCAAGTATTCAATTCCTTTATAGGAGGTTTTAATAGTCGGGCTTTTTTATTTTATATTATTTTATCACCCTGCTGTAGCACACTTTTTTGATAAAATTTTGAAATTATTAATGTATGGGATTTGTTAGTTTTTATTTTTAAAAACAAAGTTTTTTAATGTTTGGGTTTTAAATTAAGCATTGTTTTTGGTTTCAATTTTTCATTTAGGTTTTGGTTTTTGATGGGTTATTTAAGAGGATTTTTAATTTAATACTAAAACTTGGACAGATATAGATTGTTTATTTAGAGTAAGCCCTGTTTACTATTTTATTTTAATAAAGGTTGTATTGCTGTAAACCCTGGCCAGGAGAGGAGCCTGGCTTTTAACTGAGAAGGAGCAGAGGCATGGCCCCCATGAACAGTGGGGCCGGGTGATAATTTTTTTGTCTAGCCCACCTCAGTCCCCCACCAAATGGGAAGAGGCTGATGCGACCCCTTCTGGTCACTGGGTGTCACTGCTACTTCATGGAAAACATGCTCTGTGCATTACTCAGATTGGTGGGAAACTCACTCTGTGCTTTACCGTGACTGGTCCCTGGGTGTCACTGCTCGTAGAGGGTAGACACACGCTGTGCAGTACGCCACCTGGCCACTGGGTGCCACTGCTGTATCAAGGGAAACACTTTCTGTGCATTACCCTGAATGACAACGAGGTGTCACTGCTGCTCAAAGGGAAACATACTCTGTGTGTTACCCTGATTGGCCACTTGGTGTCACTGCTGCGCCAAGCAAAACACCTTCTGTGCATTACTCTGACTGCCCACTGGGGGTCACTGCTGCTCCAAGGGAGACATAAGAACGGCCAGACTGGTTCAGACGCAAAGTCCATCTAGCCCAGTATCCCCCTGTCTTCTGAGGCCTGGTCTACACTACGCTATTAAACCTATTTTAACAGCGTGAAATCAATTTAATGCTGCACTCATCCACACTACACTGCTCTTTATATCGATTTAAAGGGCTTTTAAAGGGGGGCAAATCAGAGGAGGGGCTAGCCAGGGTCTGAGCAGGGGATGGAAATTGACTGGTCGGGGGGTCAAGCAGCTGGAGGCAGAGTTAAGAGAAGGGCTGAAGGGCAAAGTCAGGGAAGGGGGAAGGAGCCAGAATTAAGCCCAAGGATGAGGCGCTGCCAGAGGGTTAAGCCCCGGCATAGGCAGGGGCAGGGGGTAACAGTTATCCCGATGGGCTGAGACTCCAGTGTTTGCAAACATGGGGCGGGAGGGCAGAGGGCTTTTTTATTTCCCCTCCCAGAGGCAGCACCTCTCAGCATGGGCTTCCCATGGCTGGGCTCTTAAAGGTACAGGCATCCCACTGCCTAGACACTGCAGCTCCTCTCTGAATAACCTCCTGAGGTGCTGCTGTAGGAGACTCAATTCAGTGAAACTGGGCATTCCCTATACACCCCCCAGCCAGGGGGCTGTGCACCCCCTTTCCCGAATTTCCCCCACCCCCCAGGTGTTAAGGTAGTTACATGCAGCGCTGCCAATGTTGTCATTGGTTGCAAATTTGAATGGAAATTGAAACATTAACACACACTTTAAAAGCAGATACAATGTATGAAAAATATTTGTACCTGAGAAAGTATAACAGGTTTTTTTAAAAGTCTGGACAAAGACTGGTTTCCTCATCCAGCTGTTGTGTTTGCTAACAATGTTGGTGCATTGGTTTTGGCAATGTTGGCCAACCTTATAATGTAAAATTGTGATTTGTAAGCAAGGTGTGAATGAGCTCTCCCCTGACAGCTAGTGACGAGCCAGGGTTAGGGGGAGGCTTTGGGACCAGACTGTATTTACATGAACTCACCTACTCTGCCGAGGTATCCAGCGGACAGAGCTGGGCTGCCTCAGCTCTAGGTGCCCGGAGGAGGGAAGGTGTGTGGGGCTCCAGCCTAGGACTCTTCCTCCCTCCTGCCAAGCCCTGACTATTAATCCCAGCCCTGGCACTCCTTTCTTCAAGCGCCACGTAGGTCAGAGGAAAAGTGTGGTGGGAAGCACAAGGGCCAAACTTGTGGGCATTAGGTGAAGCAGCAAGAATCCCAACCATCAAGTCAAAGTGCAGGACTGCAGACAGCAGTAGCCAGGGTAGCAAGTTCTGGAGCCCCAACCCATTGCATCCATCCTGACCAAATACCTGGCTCCAATGGATGTGAGTCACCCAGCAGCAGGGAAAAGACTCACTCTTGCACAACTGGAGACAGGAGCACTTTGAGCTCCAGGGCTTTACTGCAAACCAACACAAGGTCTGACTGAGATTTGAACTCAGATTGCAGGATTCAGAATCCTGGTTGCTGACTGTTACATCATGGGACCAGCTTATGTGGCCTTCTCTTCCCATCGGTGACCCTCACAGGGCTGGTTTGTGTAATGGGGGCTGCTCTTGACCCTTTATTAAAACTTGGTGGGGGGCGGGTTGGTTGGCTAGTTCCCAGTCCCAATAGAAGGGGGAAGGGCCAATGGGAAATCAGGACCCTGAGACTGACAGTCCCCAGGGGCAATGGGGAGAGGCCAAAGCTCCAAGTCAGCCAGACTGACAGGCCAAGCAATCAAATGAGGGAGTCCCATCCTCTGTGTGAGCTGCAACTATCTGGGCCAGAGTGGGGCAGAGCTAAGGAGAGAGCAGGAGCCCAAGAAGACCAGGGAGCAGAGCTGCGCAGGTGTAGTGCCAGAAACTGCTGCATATAGGAATTTGCAACCTTTAGCAGTTACTAATACCTGAGGTTGTTTTTATTTGCTGACTTGTCCTAATTTGCTAAAATTTGACAGTGGTTTCTCTAGAAAAGACCAGTCCCTGTCCCCTTGGTCCAGACATTCGCATTCACATCAGGCTTCAAGTTGAGAATCATTTCCCATTCCCGCTCTGTGGGAGAGGAGACTTTTAAAAGCTCTCTTTAAGCTACTGCACATGGCTAAGCAAAGAGAACAAACCCAAATCCCCCCTGTGCTTTGGGAGCCAGGTTTGCTGCGGGAAATCTTCAAGTCTGGGCATTGTGATTATTGACCAGTTCATCGTGATTATTTATTCTGTGGTATTGAAGCCTTATTATGCTCATGGCTGAGTGGTTAAGTGTTAGAATTGATAAATCTAATAGTATTCCCCTCTGTAGGTTTAAATCCTGCTCACAACTTCTCACCAAGGCAACACCTTTATACAAACAGATGCTCTCAATTCTCTCCCCACCCCAAGTAAATCCTGCTCTGCTCCTTTCATAGAGATGCCTGGGACACCACCTCACACTGTGTCCCTGAGGTGTCAGGCAAACTCTCAGCACCTGAAGTCTCTGCCACTCACCTGGTGCCCCATAGATCAGCCATAGCCCTGGTTCTGCTCCTCTCTTTAGAGCGTGAAAGGAGCCGACTCAGTGAATGCATGGGTGCTATGGTGCTGCAGAACCAACAGGGGGGAAAAAAGGGTGCTCAGCACCCACTGGCAGCCAGCTCTGCCCCTGCTTCGGGCCTTGTGGACAAGCTCCTGATCTTCCCCTTCAAGACCTCCCTCTGCCAGTGATCAGCTGTTCAGTGGTGTGCAGGGAGAGGAGAGCGAGGAATGGAGCAGGAAGATGCAGGGCAGGAAGGGGTGGGACTTGGGGGAAGGGGTAGAGTGGGGAAGGGCAGAAAGGGGGGGAATTGTCCCAGGTCCTGCACCCCTCTAGGGCCAGCCCTGAAGGGAAGTAGGGACTATCACAGTGACAATACAACTGACCAGCATTGCGGGGGAGACAGAGGGAGATCCACACTCATCAGGTCTCTTCTCTCCCCCAAGGTGAGCCAGATACTGCTCTCTCCTGGCTCTCACTCTAGCAGCTGGATGCCAAGGAGCCATTTCCCCACAGGAAGTGCTTTGAGTGCCCCTGTGGTGCTGGGGGGGCTGGTGCTTGTGCTGGCTCTGGGGCTGGCAGGGGGACTGATGTCTGCACAGACTCTCAGCTGCCAGGCTGGAGGGGGCACTTGGGACCTTACCAGACTGGCTCAGTGAAGATGGGGGGTTGACAGACCAATCCAGACTTTCTCCAGAGCCCAGAGCAGCATTCACCCACGCAGTCAGTCAATGAGCATTTACCACAGCGTGGAGCCAAGGGGGAGGTGTCAGCTGCTGTTCCAGCTCCTCAAGGACAGGCCCTGTCAGCCAACAGACACTTCTTACTCACCACAGCTAAGGTCGTCTGGTTCCTCTCATGGGAGAAGTATGGAGCAGCCATTTGTTTTCCTGTTTGTGCTCCTCTGTGATGTGAAAATCGGGGAGGGGAGGTAGAAGCCCCACTTCCCTTCCTAAATGACGTCCAGTGGGGGAAGCCAGGATAACAAGGTGGGGCAGCAAGTGGTGGCCAGACTCTTACTGCCAGGGTCTAGTCTAGCTCATGGTCCAGCTCAACTTCCTCCCCACACCACTGGCCCCCAGTCCTCTTCTGTCACCAGGTCAACCAGGGAACTAAGGCAGGAATGGTGTGAGGAAGCAAGTCAAGCTGAGCAAGGCAGGCAAAAGCAAGTCTTTGTCTACGTGGGCAACTCACAATGACGTCCTTTTTGTGTGCCATGGCCATGGCTGACAAAAACATTTCAGAAAAGCAGCAGGCCAAAATAGCATTATGCAGGTGTCAAAATAGCTCAATTAAGCAGGCATTAGTGTGAAAATCTAAAGGTCCCTGGTTCAATCCTTGGCTTTAACAGCCCTTTTGTCTTTCTGTGTGCGGTGGTGGCTTGTTTTCTGGGAGCGCAGCAGCACCTTTACCTGAGGTGAATCCCTGATTTTGAGATCCCCAGCAAGACAATGGAGCATGGACTTCTGCCCCACTTGGCCCACCTGACATTTTAAAATCAGAGATGGGAGCTGTATTTCCCATGCGACTTATTGGTTGACCCAATATGGTGGGAAGAGAGTGAGGCAGGGTGGCCCTCGGAGATGGTGCCAGAGGGGGCAGGGACTGGGGACAAAAGCTCCTCTCCACAGCTGAGCGAGGGCAGTACTGGGAAAGGGGCATCTGTAAAAGTGTCCACGTGGAATGTGGCAGGGATTGGAGGGCCCAGGAGGAGATTGTAGGATGTTCAGTGACTTGGAGAAGCTGGACTTGGATATGGTGTGCGTTCAGGAAATGCACATTAACAGCTCTAGGGTGGCTTGATGGGCGGAGGGCGATTGGAGGAAGGGCCTGTCTTTCTGGACCTCCTGGCCAGGGAAGAATGATGAGGTTGGAGTCTTGTTATTCACATTTGCAGTGCTCCATGGCACTTGTTACCACTAGATTAGTGTTTATGGTCCCCAGTTAAGGTGTGAAAGGAACTGGCTCCCTTCCTCTGGACTACACACTGTTTGGTGTAGGGGGTGGATTTTAATTGTGTCAGACGGCCTGAGGATCGCTGGTCCCATTTTCCCAACTGTCAGAGGAAACTCTTCTATGATGACCACTCCCTGGTGCAGGTTTGTAGTGAGGTCAGTTTAGAGGACATGTCTCTCCATAGTGGAACCAGTGGAGGGCAGGAGGTAGCCTCCAGTTCCTCTGATCTGAGCTCACACCAGACACAGATGCGGTACACCTTTCTGCAGGGATAGGCCAGGAGTCACACTGATTTACGTGAAAGAGAGCACGTCGACAGTCCAGTTGCCACCCTCTTCCTCTTGCCCAGGTTTAATAGTCATGGATAGGCAGGAGGGAGGAAGAGTCCCAGGCTGGATCCCAGCACACCTCTCCTCCTCTGGGCATCTGGAGCAGAGGCAGCTGGTGCTGACAGCTCCAAGGGAAGGCTTAAAAGCTACAGAGCAATTAAGGGTGAGGCAAGAGGAGGGGAGGATTTCCCCCAAAAGGGTCTTTCCCAGCTGCTGAGAAGCACAGAAGTATCTGATATTTGCTCTTGTGGTGAAAGGGGTTAATACGTTTAGGTGTCCTGGCTAGCTCAGCTGGCAGCACCTCTGGCTCTTACTCTGAAGGCTGAAATTACAATTCCCTGTCTGGGTGCTTGGGGCTCCTCTTCAACAACACAACACACAATCTGCTTAAGCCCCCACCCAGTAACCTGGGGAAACTAGCCCTGGCCACTGGGTGCCTCTAAGAGGCGATACTTTCCCCACTCACACACACTGAGTGTAGAAAAGAAACTTTAAGAAAAAGGAGGAAACTCACCTTGTATTAACTTGGGAAAACACCACAATCAGGATTCATAACACAACACTATGAGCAAAACACCCACCCACAGTGCGCTGGGCAGTGGTCTTTTGCCTCCAGCTCGTAAATCCAGACAACAAAAGCTCTTTGGATGTGCCCCTCCCTCCACTGCACCTCACCCACAGCTGCTGCCCTGGGTCAATGAAAACCCAGAGTTCACCTCTCACCTCCTGGGGGGAAAGCCCCTTTCTCCGTCCGCTGTCTGGCCACATTGCCGGCCACTTGCCGTTCCATCCTGCCACCGCTCTGCTGGCTACCCTCTCTGCTCTGGGACGTCTTGTGGTCCCTCCAGGAGCGGAACAGGCTTCCTAAAAGTAGTGGCCACCAGAGCCTGAACAGTAGCTCCATCCCTTCCACTCAAGGCCACGCCCCTGCACCACCACTTCTCCCCAAGGCCCCACTCCTGTGCGGCCTCTTCCCCCCAAGATCCCACCTCCTGCACACTGCTCTCCACCCCCTCCCTCCTCACTCGCCCTTACGGTCATTACAAAGTGGCAAGCCAGAGCCCTCCCATTTTTAAAAGTTCTGGGGTGTTGTTCCCCCCTGTTCAGGCACCCCTGAGGCCCTGCACTTCACACAGCTCTCCCTGATTTCAGCTGTTAATGAGGGAGCCTGACTGCTAGCGCAGACTGAGTAGTTTGTTGGATGAGAGACGCTGTCCCAAAGCAGGACTAATGCTTAGACCTGGTGATCAGTGATTTCCGATCTGTTGGTCTGCAGCAAGACTCTACTGTGAGTCTTAATCAGCTCTGTTATTACACAGGGACGAACAAAAGGGGCAAATGGTGCCTGGAAGCCTTAAGAAGAATCCACCCCACCAAGTACAACACTTGTCGCTCCCTGCTCTCAACTCCACTGAGAATGTTTTGATGTCACTCCTTACCTTTATCAACCTAGGGAGAATCACATTTTGCAGGTGCTCTAGTGGTGCAATTGGTTAGTGCACAGTACTTATAAGGCAGTGCTGAGAGGACCTGTGCTGAGGTAGTGAGTTCAAGCTTCCTCTAGAGCACTAGTCTTCCTTAACCAAGTGGCATCACCCCCTCATTCAGTTCTCCAGAATGTAGAATTCCAGCCCAGGGGACAGTGAGGCAGGGGAGAAGTTAAAATTGCCCCCTTCACTTATTAGCTCCTCTCCAGAGTGCAGGTCAGAATCTACAATCCTTTCTCCCCCACCAGCCCCTGTGCCAGGATCCCTCAAGCAGAGCCTGGAGTCCTGCTCATGGCATCCGTACTATTGACAAACCCTAAGTAACAGGGACAAAACACTCAAATCCCGCTGGGTGCAGTGGGCCTGGTTTACTCTTCAAATTCTGTCATTGGTGCATTTCCAGGCCTGGGAATGTCCCACAACAGCATTTAATCGGAAGCTGCCTGCAGAGCAGTTACACTGCACAGAGCTCCTGTGGAGGAGGGGTGGGAATTAGTAACATTTTGAGGATTTGTTTGGGAAATGAGCCTTTTTTCGTGAGGTTAATAACTATCTCCTCAACTTTATTTATTCAATTTAAAAATTGATGTCACTTGATTTTTGCATCTCCCTGTGAAAATGCAACGGCATGTGTGGCTTTCTACAGGGGGGTCATGATGTTATAGTTGGGGAATTCAGTCTTTGTACTTGTGGGGGAGTGTTGCTTTTTTACAGATGCTTCACTGCCAGGCACACTGGGCTGTTAGCTGCACCCACTGTCCTTGCCAGGGGCCCCTGCTGAACCCTGGGCAGCTGCACTGTAGTGCTGAGGTGACTCTGCAGGGGGAGAAGCTGCTGTAGAGCAATGTAGAGCAGGTGCAGGAAGGAGACGGGGTCACTATTCACATTCTGAACTGCACAATTTTCCAAATTTGGGAATTCATAGACTTAAGGTCAGAAGGGACCATTATGATCATCTAGTCTGACCTCCTGCACAATGCAGGCCACAGAATCTCACCCACCCACTCCTGTAACAAACCCCTGACCTATGTCTGAGCTATTGAAGTCCTCAAATTGTGGTTTAAAGCCCTCAAGGTGCAGGGACTCCTCCAGCAAGTGACCCCCGTGCCCCACGCTGCAGAGGAAGGCGAATGTCTGAGAACAATTCTAAGGGGAAGGTGATTGCAGAGCAATGACACTGGAGATGCTCAGACCTCCAATGGGGGCAGCGTGGAAATTAATAATCGGACGATCAGTTGCGAAATTAGCCGCCACTGACACGATTTGTCTCTGTTTCTATTTCACGCTGTGATGTTAGAGGAATCAGTACAGATTTTTTACTCTATTAATTAAACACTTAATTTTATGTAACCAAGCCAAAAACTTAGTGTCACTTATTTTTTTCTCTGTCCTAGCAAGAATGAATTGAATTCTGTGACTTTATGGAAAGTTCAGAGAGATTAAATGTGGGTAATTCAGTCTCTGTGTTTGTGAGCTGATGTTTTCCTCTCACAGGTCAGCGCCTGCATTGAAATACCAAGAGGGATCTAAGGGCTGGTGCATGCTAGGCACTGAACTGCAGAGCGACGTCCCATCCCCAAACCGATAGAGTTAAAGTGACTTAAGCCTGATTAGATAGTGCTAAAGAAAAGGAAGAACTGTTCTGTCAATGTAGCTATTACAGGGATGGGAAAAACCCTCTGGTTGCTGTCTGCTCCAGAGTACTATAGCAATGCCACAGCAGTGTTTTAAGTGTAGACAGAGTGAAACTCGATCTGGCTCCAGTTCACACTGTGGATGCTCAGGTACTAAGACTACAATAATAACACCACCACCACTGTGGTGCCTAGTTGGTAGGATTCGAATGTGCGCAGGTGACCCCGATGGATTTCTAGTCCATCACCTTAACCACTCGGCCACAACTACTTAACATACATTTGTTTCACTACACAATGATTCTGTTCTCATTGAATTGTCACTTCAAATTGTTTGCTCAGACCAGCTTCCCCAGCACACTCATGGCTGCACATCAGTGTAAGTGTGTCCTTGGCTGAACAGCGAGAATTCCTGCCCATTTCCCTTCTGGCTGGAACAGGATGAGAGTGTGTTTGTGTGAACGACATTGCTGTAGATTGTTGTTCATTCCCCACTCTGACAATTCAGACCTTCCCTTTCCTAGTCAAATCTCCAGCACATCGTTCCAATAGCCGGGGGCAGGATTTCTCTGGAGCACTGAAATATTTCCGGGGGCTGGTGCATGAACTCAGCCTTGCATTCCACCCTTGATGTTTTCTGGACAAACAACAGCAGCAGAAAGAAAGAGCTGAGCCAACATCTCCCTGGCAGGGATGCAGGTGCCACAACCCCTCTGTCTGCCCATTGCCACTGCAGGAGAGAAGGGTTCACTGGAATCGAATGCCCTGGCTCAGACCAGAGACACAGGGAGGTTTTGCTGTTCATGGATCTGTGCAAAGGAAATTGAGTCTCTGTGTGAAATTGACGCAGGAAATGAAACATCCACCTGGTGGCCCAATGCTCTAGGGAATGTGGGTGAAGGACTCAGGCTGGGAAATGATTTAACAGGGGTTTGTTTCAATTTATTGCCCTGATTAAAATCTATGGCTAAAAGGCAGTCACTTTGTTAGTACTTGTACATGTGTAGGGACACCCCAGTGGGTGTCAAGTCCATTGCCTTCACCAAGGGCAGTCGATTATTTTATCAAGGTACAAATTTCTTGGTCAAGGCCTAGACTCCAGAGAAAACAGTACACTGCTGATAAGAAGAAGTACATAAAAAGATTTTGCAGCCACCATGGGCATAACTATGATGTGTCGTGTTTCACTCTTTATATCTGGCGCCACCTCCTTTCCCTTTAGCCTTGCAGTTGACCAAGGGCAAAGCTAAACATCTCCTCAGATACCAGGGAGTGTTTATGTTCATCCCTGCGAGCTACACAAGAGTTTGATGTTGCAGCTTTCAGTCCTCTGGCTCTGCCGGGATAAGGAACAATTCAGGCTGTCACTGAACTGAAGGAGGAAGATCAGTTTTTGACAGGGAGAGGGACGCCTCCTCTTAAAGGTGTTTGTCTGGCTGGCAGTCCTGGTTTCCAGGTCTTGCCCATAGGGCTCCAGCAGTTTTGGGACCAGGTCACTCCCTTGGCCCCACGTGCCGCCCCCAGGGGCCCTGGCAGTGCAGTATCTGTCTGCTCACTCCAGTGGCTGCTGGCCCCTCCCCATGGCAGGGCAGGGCAGAGCTGTGCCTCTACGCGCTGCCCTCACCCCAAGCTCCTACAGCCAATGGGATGCTGCGGGGGTGATGGCTGGGGGCAGCAGCATGCGGAGGTCCCCCAACATGCCCTGCCTTGGATCCCCAGGTAAGCGCCGCACTCCTGACTCCCTCCCAGAGCCTACACCACCACCCCCTCCTCACATACCCCCTCCTCCCCCCCAAACTTCCTCCCAGAGCCTGCACCCCCTCCACACTTCCCAGCCCCCAAATTCCCTCCCAGAGCCTGCACCCCATCCCTCCACACCCCCCAGCCCCCAAACTTCCTCCCACAGCCTGCACGCTCCTCCACATATGTTTGCCCCAACTCCCTCCTACAGCCTGCACCCCCTCCCTCCACACACACACCCTCCCACCTGCCCCCAATCTCCCTCCCAGAACCTGCACCCTCACCACTCCTCCTGTTCCCCCTACTGGAGCCCAGAGCCTGCATCCAGCACCCAAACTCCATCCCATAGCCTGCACCCTAGAACCCCTTCCCCACCCAAACTCCCTCCCAGAGACCAGCCTCTCACCCCTTCTGCACCCAAACTCCCCCCAGAGCCTGCACCCCTCCTGCACCCCAATCCCCAGCCCCAACCCAGGGTCTGAACCCTAGTCCTCCTCCCCCAGCCCAACCTCCCTCCCAGAGCCTTAGGCAGGTGAGAAGCAGAGTTTTGGGGGTTGGGTTCTGAGTGGTATGAGTGACATTATTGGCCCACTGGGAGGATTGGAGGACTGGCACTGGCCCTAAGGGATTGGAGCAACGTTGGAGAGACTGACGGGCAGGGAGCTGGGGAGCTGTGTGTGCTCCAAGGAGAGTTGTTGTTGTGCTCTGGTGACAGAGTGGGGATGTAGAGTTTGTAAGCTGTGGTGTTTGTATACAGATAAAGTTTAGTAACCCCTAGGTTAAAAACTGTTCCTGCTCTGGGTTATACATGACATTCTTTGTTGCGAGTATAGTTCAGTGGGTGAATGTTTCCCTGCAGGATAATAGGTTCCTAGTTACAATCCAAGTGATTCCCTTGAAAAACTTTTTCAAATGAAAATGGATTTCCAGACTCATCTCCAGTATGTTCAGGAGTTCGCTGAATAGGGGCAGGGGGCTTGAAATGAATTTAAACACTCAGCATTTTCCTGTGCAAATGTATAAAAACCTAGCAGAGCTGTCCAGCAGCTGAAATCAGTTCCAATCCTCGGCGTCTCTAAGAGGGACACTCTGTATCTGAGGCATGTGGGACACCTCTGTGGTGATGACAGGTGAAAAAATGTTGGATTCAATGAAAGATGAGACCATAGGAGGGGAAGGTGAACGGCAGCACCACACAGGGTCATAACACTGAGACACAGGGCTTCGCTGTCACTGCCCCTGTGTTTTCCATCATTTATAACCCCCTCCCCCACACACTGTCATACACAACCTTCTCCCCTTGAGCCCAATCCAACCCTCCCCCTCTCCCACACACGCTCCATGGGACACAGCCTCTCGGTGACTCACCCAGATGGGGGCTTGTCTCTGCATCTCCCCAACAGGGGAGCAGAGAGCCGAAAGGGCCACAGGAGACCAATGGAGCTAGGCAGGAATAGAAAAGACTTCCCTTCCCTTGAGTCCCATTAATCTCACCCATGGGACATTCCTGCCCCGGGTGGGCTCAAAGCACCAACCTTCCCCTCAGCAATGGAAAGGGGGAACCAGCTCTATCACACAGAAGGACGCTCCCCACCTTTGCTGCTGCCATTCAGCAGCCATTAATATGGGTTTGTTTTAGTTAATGCAACCCCCGCAACCCCAAATCCAGCCATGAATCAAGGAGGCAAGACCCTCAGCTGGGCACCAGAGGGGCAATGGGTTATAGTAGCAGTGCTGAGTAGAGCAATGCTGAGGTTGTAACTTCAAACCTCACCTGAAGCACTAGCTTTCATTAAGCAAATGGCTTCTGCCAATCATTTTGCCCTGCAGAAAATACAATTGCAGCTCAGAAGACACCGAGGTCCCCTTGTTTTACAGAGAGCAGGGTAGATTCCACAGATCTACCAGGCTCTGCTCTCCACCAGCCACCTGTGTCAGGAGGGGTCAGGCAGAGCCCAGAGAACTGCCCCTGACTCCCCCTCAGTCTTTGCTCCCCAAACCACCTATGTGCTCACCCTCTTCGCTGTGAGACTCAAACCCTGCCTGACTTTCTATATGTTGATCTGGTTTTCGTCTGTTGTGTTGATGTGCATGTGGGTCCTGTGTGATTTTGGTGGATGCCTGGCATAGTTTTGTGTGCGTGTGTGTATGATTTTTGCATACAGCTTGATTTTTGCTTAGTATTCTTTTGGTATGTGGGTTTCATGCTTTCTTGTTGTGGGCTTTTGCTGGATTTTTTGGTGTGGATTTGTTCTTTCTATGTTTTTTGTGGCTTTCGCTTTTGTGTATATGGCTTTGTGTGTTGTGTGAGTTTGTGTGGGTTTGGTTTTTGTTTATTTCTGTGTGGGCCTGTGCAGTCTGTGATTTTCTCTTTCTCTCTGTGTGTTTGTCTCTCTGTTTGTATCTTCATGTGTAAATTCACCGGAATTTTTCAAAATTTTCACAGCTTTGCCAATTTTCACCAGGAATTTTTCTCCAATAACAAATTCTCACGTGTTCCCTACCAGTTGGTGACCAATGCCCCAGGGGCATGTCAGTCTCAAGGTCCTGATTTCCCATTGACCCTTCCCCCTTTTATTGGGACTGGGAACTAGCCAACCAAAAACCCCACTAAGTTTTAGTAAAGGGCCAACAGTCCCTTACACGAGCCAGCCCCATGAGAGTCACCGGTGGCCAGAGAAGGCAGCACAAGCTGGTCCCATGGTGTAATGGGCAGCAGTCAGGACTCTGAGTCCTGCAGTCTGAGTTCAAATGTCAGTGGGATTTTGTATTGGTTTGTGGTAAAACCCTGGAGCTCAAAGTGCTCAATTTCCCTGTTTCCAGTTGTTTAAGAATGAGTCTTTTCCCTCCTGCTGGGTGACTCACACCCACTGGAGTCAGGTCTTTGGTTGAGATAGCTGCAATGGATTGGGGTGTAGAAGTGGCTATGGCTGCCTGTAGTCCTGTGGTTTGACCCGGTTGGGATTCTTGCTGCTTCACCTGATGCCCACAAGTTTGGCCCTCGTGCTTGCTGCCACACCTTTCCTCTGGCCCACACGGCGCTTGAAGAAAGGAGTGCCAGGGCAGGGATTAATAGTCAGGGCTTGGCAGGAGGGAGGTCTAGCCCAGCCTGGAGCCCCTCACACCTTCCCTCCTCCGGACACCTAGAACAGAGGCGGCTGGCGCTGACAACTCCAAGGGAAGGTTAGTAAGCCACAGAGCAACTGAAGGCGGGGCAAGAGGAGGGGAGGGCCATGCCTATGCATGGCCAGCAGACAGCCACAAAGACCCCCGGCCAGGCTGCTTCCTGATATGCCAAATACCCACTGAAAGCGACCCACAGGGCAGCTGCTGATGCTCTGTGGCCAACATCCAAAGAAGATAGGAAAGCAGGGCCAGTCCCCTGGTATGGCCTCAGTCTGTTCCCACGCACAGTGCTCACTTTTGCAGTGGGGCAGGAGATTTTACCCCAAGAGGCTTTTCCCCAGCTGGCAAGAAGCATAGAAACACCCAGGCTCCCAAGGTGCTATTTACCAAGCTCCCTCAATCACAGGGACAGGTGCACACTTGGAAGAGGGAAACTGCTCTACATGCCACCCCGGGCAAGTCAGGAAGGGCAAAGGCTAGACTGGAAGCAGCTGGGGCTCCTGCCCCAGCCTTTGTGACACCCAACCCCCAACTCCTTCCCGGGGCTCTATCTGAAGCCAGAGCATTGGCCTGAGCGGCCAAGAAGAGCTTCCAGCCCTGAAGGGAGCAAGACTTTCAGCATGAAGGTTAAAGTGCAGCAACACAACTGTGAAGGGACTTAAACCCACAATCTCTTGATCTGAAGTCAGAGGCTTTAACCATTAGACCACACAGTTAGGTGCAAGAAAAGCCCCTCCAAGCACTTCTTTAGAAAAGGCAGACACTATGTTTCTCAGGTCTTCTACAGAGTGGGGCCGAGACTCTCTGGGCACAAGAAGCAGAGTTCCCAGTGACACGTGAGAATTAATTCTATGGAGCCAGGTGCAGGACTTTATCAGGGAGGTTCAGGCATGGGGGATTGGGGTGCAGTGGATGGGCTGGCTGTCTAGGTGAGGAGATTTAGTGACCCTCAGGTGGAGGAGAGAGGAAGAGAAGGAGGAATTGGCAGTGGCCGTGGAGAAGAAAAGGAGGGGTGGAGGCTTTTAGCAAGCCTGGCTAGCTCAGTCAGTAGAGCATCAGGTTCTTAATGGGAGGAGCCAGGGTTTGAGCTGCTGTCCAGGGACTCAGCTTTTTAAGTTGCCTTGTGTGCCAGGAGCCAAATGATTCCTGGTGGTGCCCAGAGCCATGTGTGGAGAGAGAGGCTGAGACTTGTGGCACCTGCTCTGTAGCAGGGATCCTGGCAGCTCAGACTCAGGGAAGGCTTCTGCACTCAGAGGCGCTGACTTTGAGAGTTCCCGGATGGAGCTCAACAGCTGCTCCACCTCAGGCCTTGCCCCCAAACCTCTTCCCACGACACCCTGCCCCACTTCTTTCTCTCCTCACTCCTCCAGCACACCCCATCAATGTCCAGCAGGAGGCGCTGAAGTAGAAGAGGAGGAGCTTATCAGCCAGGTCTGCTAGCAGGTGGGAGGTGCAGGGGCAGAGGTGTTTGCTAGGCACCTTTTTTTTTCCTCTGTTGGTTCTGCAGCCCTGTAGCACCCATGGAGTTGCTGACTTGGCTCCTTTCACATGCTAGAGAGAGGAGCAGAACCAGGGCTGTGGCTGATCTATGGGGCACCAGGTGAGTGGCAGAGGCTTCTGGTGCTGAGAGTTTGCCTGACCCCTCAGGGACACAGTGTGAGGTTGTCCCCCAGGGATTTCTATGAAAGGGGCAGAACAGGATTTACCTGGGTTGGGGAGAGAATTGAGAGTGTCTCAGGGGGTTGTTGAGGGGTATTGCCCGAGTTAGAGACTGGCTAAAACACAGGGTTTGCTGTGAGCAGGATTTGAACCTGCATAAGGCAACCCTAATGGATTTCAACTCCAGCACCTTAACCACTCAGCCATCAGCACAAAACTACCCTATTATTAGAGAAACTGGTAAAGAAGCCCAATGCCCAGGCGTGAAGTCATCTGAACTACAGAATTCCCACCACAAGCCTGGCTCCCAAAACACAGGGGGGATTTGGGATTTGTTCTCTTTGCTTAGCCATGTGCAGTTGCACAGAGAATGCGTTTAAAAGTCTCCCCTCCCACAGAGTGGGAATGGGAAATGATTCTCAACTTGAAGCTTGATGTGAATGAGGATGTCTGGACCAAGGGGCCAGGGACTGGCCTTTGCTATAGAAACCAGTGACACACAGAACCAGGCTAAGGAAAATGTTTCCTGGAGTCAGTAACTGGAATAGCAGCAGTATTGTGCAGAGAAATGTCTCACAAGAGGAGTCAGCGCATTAGTGGTTTGGTAGCAGAAGTCACAGATACAGCGGGGCAGGTCTGTGGATCGGGAGTGAGGGGCACTGGCAGAGCAGTGAGAGGGGAGCCCAGGGCTGGGATAACAGGGGCTGTGGGTCAGGACAGGCAGTTCTGCGCAAAGTGTTCAGAGGTGCCCTGTATCTGCCTTTTCTCTGCACTGTCCCTGCTCCCAGAATGCACCAGGTCCTGAACTGAACTCTTTCCCTGCAGGCTGAGCTGGTTTCATTTGCTGTGATCCTCTTGGATGGGCAGGGTGGGGAGTGACAGTCCCAGCCCAGAGCCAATGCCTCCCTGTCACCCAGCACCCTTGGCCCCGGATCCACCCAGCCTAGTAGAGAACTCAGCAGGGCAGGTCAGCCAGGAGCTGTGCCCTGCCAGGCACTCAGGGGCATCTACCCTGGAGCTGGGGGATCTCCCCAGAGTGGTCCATGGGAGCTCGCGCACTAATGGGGTAGCGGCAGCAGCTGCGTGGTGGGTTGGGCTGGTGACCGGGGTCCATCTCCTGGGGTTGGCTGGGTTCATGCTCAGGTGACTGACCCCAGTCACCGGTCGAGCCCCCCAGCCACGCTGCTGCTGTTAGAGCACTAGCCTTGGGTGGAAGCTGCTGGCTGGCTGGACCCTGAGGGTGGATCAGGCACTAGGGGAAACCCTCCGGCCTGGAGATTTGTTGCTGAGATTCCTGGGAGCTGCCCATCCCCATGGCTTGTGTGGCTGCCCCCCGGGGTCCAGCAATGGCTCTGGAGGGTGACTCACGTCACAAGGGGGGAGGTGATCCAGGCAGTGGGTAGCCGGGGGGTCTGACTTACTGATAAAATTGGTCTCTTCACTCCATGGTGCTCGGCGGCCTGGGTCAATACCGACACCTCCCAGGAACAGGTCGGGGTTGAGTGGGGTTAGAATTTCCCTCCAAGGCGATTTTAGGGTCTGATCCTGCAAGTCCCCCATGTACCCAGTACAGGATGGGTCCAGGCACCTCACTCGATCCAGTGCTGGCGTGTACAGCAGAGAATTGGAAGCGCCAAATCGGAGGGTCATATAAAGAGACTAGAAATACAAGAAATTACTTTTGAAAGGAGAAAAGAAAAAGACAATATTCCCCAGCTGTTTCATAGGGCGAACTGCCCCTTGCAGGCTGTGAAGGGAAATCTCAGGGGTTGTGTTCACCTGTTCCCAGGGCTGTGTCCTCAAGACAGATTTGTGGGAGAAAGAAAATCACCACTGACAGAGGAGTTGGGCTCAGTGTGGATTTTTGTGTTTTGGCAGGAAAGTTAGGATCTGGGACTGGAGCCTTAAAGAGGGAGCGGGTGAAGGCTCCCCTCTGCTTTCAAGCTGAAGGAATCCTGGGTTTGGTCAGTCCATCCGGGGGGTCACATCGCTCCCAGGCAAAGAGAAGAGGAGAACTCCCCCCACAGTGACACACGCAGATTCTGGAGAAGAAGAAAGAGAATGAGAGCAGCAGCAGGTGAAGGTGACTGAGGAGGGGATTCCCTTGTGTATGTTATGGAGCACTTGGGAAGCTGTGGCCATTCAAACACACTGAGCTTTACTAACGAGCAAGGCCAGACTGCTGTGACTCGGAGAACAGGTTAGGTGTCATAATGGACAAAGAACTCAACATGAAATCCCCGTGCAATGCTGTGGTCGTCCTTGGATGTACAGACAGAAAACAGTGACTAGATATAGGGCACTAGTGTTATCTCTCTGTGCAACATTGCTCAGACCAACACAGGACTCTTGCACACAGTCGTCAGTCTTCTTGGCCACATTTTAAGATGAAGAACGAAAAATTGAATGGGGGGCAGAGAAGAGAAAAAAAAACCGCTGAAAAGTTGCCTTCCAGTTGCTAGACAAGAGCTCAATCTGCTCAATTTATCACAGAGAAGACCAAGAGGTCACTTGATGACAGTGTGTAAATCCCCTCCCAAAGAGAAAATGCTGGGTATTGAAGGGCTCTTTAACCCAGCAGCAAAAGGCAGAACAAGAACCAGTGGCTGGAAGTTAATGGCAGAGAAACTAAAATGAGAAATAAGGGACACATTTGCAATCGGGTGATTAAACATTGGAACAAAGTACCCAGGGCAATAATGGATTCTCCACCCCACATAGGAGTGGCAGGAGGGGACAGGGGGGGCTGAAGAAAGTGCTCTCCGGTGAGATAGAAAACCATTTCTCTCTGGTGCTTGGCTGGTGGCCTTGCTCTCATGCTCAGGGTCTCCCTGATCTCCATTGCTGGGGTCAAGAAAGAAATTTCCCCCAGCTCACACTGGCAGGGATGTTGGAGTTTTTGTCATCCTCTGTGGCATGGGGCACAAGTCACTTGCCCAGATCAGCTGGGTACATCTCACCAAATCAATTCCAGTGTAGGGGCCTCCGGTATTGGTACCCCTCTGCCTCTCCTATGCTCCGTCTGTGGCACACAACGGGATATTCTCCTAAGGGCTGGAATATTTTGGTTTAATCTCGGTTGTTGGGCTCAGTGCAGGGGTGACTTTGTGACCTGTCAAGTGAATGGGGGTTAGACAGGATTATTTAGTTGTCTTGACTGGCCTTAAAATCTAGACATGGATGTTCTGGCTACAATGTTGCAGTGTCTGACTCGTTCCAAGGGCCTCCCAAGGGCCTCGTTCCAATCGAATCCCAGGCCAGGATTCAGAGACTGGCAGCTGCAGTGCAAGGCAATGGGGGCTGGTGGGAGTCACTTTGGGGCTGTCACTAGTCACAGAAAACAGAACCTCTCCCAACATCCCGACTGCTGCCCATCAGGGCACCTGGCCGTAGAGGAGCCGGGTCAGCGCCCCCCATGGAAGGAATCAGGCGGGATGGAAACCCCCAGGATGGGGAGTTGTGTGTTTCAGCCGTGCTAATATCACTCAAACACATGCACTGTACCCACACGCAAAGCCAGTTCATGTTGTAAAACCCCCGGACCCACGAGGGACGTGTTAATCTCAGCACAAGTTCTGCTTTAACCCATTAGAAATAACCCTGTAATTATTGTGGCATCTCAGTGCCAGAGGACGCCAAACCCCTGAGCTGTCAGTAGAGGGCCAGGTGTAGCGTCACTGGACACTGTCAGTGCTTCAGCAGCAAGGCCTTGTATGTGCTGGCCCTGGTGGCTCAGACACATGGCTAGGGAAAGGGGAAGGTTACACACACCCCCAGCCGGAGCCCTCACCCCTTCCTGCGCCCCAACCCACTGCCCAGCCCGGAGCCCCTTCCCATACCCTGAACCCCTCATTCCTGGCCTTCAACCCCCTTTACTGCCCTCACCCCCTCCTGCATCCCTAGCCCCCTACCCCAGCCCGGACCCCCATCCCATGCCCTGAACCCCTCACTCCTGGCCTTCACCCCCCACTAGAGCTGCTGTGTCACTCTACTGGCTCTTTACGTCCAGCACCCATATTTGCCTTGCAAGCCCTAGTGCTGGCAGGCAGATGTGCAGGCTGCTAGGCAGCAGCCTTGGTAACAGCAGATGTGTGTCTCTGTGGTGCAATGGGTCAGTGTGTTTTGCTGTTAATTGAAAGGATGGTGCTTTGAGCTCCTCAAGACCTGCTGGGAGCCTCAAAAGCTACCTTAAACCCATCTCTCTTGGCCTCAGTGGTTTCAGCTCAGGCCCGAAGACTGTGCTGGATGCAACTCAGAAATCCATTTCCCAGCACCCATGACAGAGGCTCAGGCTTAATCTTCAAGGCCGAACGCAAAACCTTCAGCCAGGCATGTTTTGCTCCATTCTCGCCTCCGCCCAAGTGGCAAGGGAGAAATGTAGGAGACACGCCGGCTAGAAGACGCCTCCCTCTCACTTCTCTGTAGGCTGTGACATTATTAATATCAACTAGGACCATATAGATCATTGCTGCCACCACTGTTATATATTTGCAACAAATATTGTGCAAAAGTTGTAGTGTGAGGTGTGTTGGTGTCACTAGGCATAAATCTAGGCCTCAGTGAACCAAAGCTCCTCCATGTTGAACTCTGCTTGATCTAGAAAGCTAGCAGCTGTGAAATTAAATGCGTAACAGTAAGTTATCAGTTGCAGCACAGCTAAAACCGGTCTAAAGCAGTGGTGATAAGGCCTGTGCACCTTTAGCAGAAGGACAAGATAACTTGCAGAAGAAAACTTACTAACAAGCTGCAGTGGCCAAGATTACTCAATGCACCTGCGCTTATGTAACTGCTACAGGGGGAGGAAGGAGGACAGGGGGGAGGAAAAAAGAAAGAGAAAAAAAAACTTATAAAAAGGGAAAAGCCGCTTGTGTAGTGGTGCATGATTTGAGGCATTCGTCTCCTTGCACCGCTTTGAGATCTCAAATAAACTTTGCTTGATTCTCCACCCTGGTGTGTGTTCATTGGCGCTTCGCATTCTGGGCAACAAAGCACTGTTGCTTGCCTCAGGCATCCTCTGTGCCTGCAACAGGTTTGGCATCCCTGGGTGGGCTCGAGGCTAATATTAGCCTTGCCCAGATCCCTCCTGGAGATCAACAGATTGCGGTGATGACCGACGCCCAGTGTGCTTTTGTGACCCCGGAGCCGGTGTGGCTTGGTGACACCAAAGAAGCCACAGACAGCCGACCTGGACTGGAATCTCTGAAAGAAATGCCGCAGGAGATTCCAGGGTGTAAAAGAACAGCCCTCCCAAGAGCGGAAGCATCTTGGAAATTCTGGACAAGCTGTATACAGGATTATCTCCCGTCCACCTCTCCCCCTTGTCTGAACATTATACACAGAAGTAGCCAGTCTGGACGTACGTTTGTGAGTATGAAAGGGGCTTCAGGCTTGGGGCATTAATGTTTTTCCTGAATTAATGAAGCTTTAAAATTCAGTTATATGGTGTGTTTTCTTTATCTTCCCCCAATGATCCTGTAGTGTCAGCCTGATCACCTGACACGAGGGATAAATTGGTAACAGAAATTTGTCACAGTTTGGTGAGCAATTAAGAAGGGGGGAGAACTTACACCATCTATTTGTTTTACCCTTGTTATTTTATGTTTGTTTTGCTTGGTACTGTTGGTGTTATATGTTGAGAACTGCATAATTAAAAGTGAGCCCTAATAGGATAAGGAAACGCTATCTGGTTCTGGTTCTGTTCTGTTTAGCCGGTTACTGTTGTTTTTCTGCTCTATTCATTTGGGAGTTAGGAGTGTGGGCAGAACTGAACCTCTCGTTCGTAATTCCTCGGAGTGGAAGCCATGCGTGCGAGGAAGCTCTGAGATCAAATTGAGATCCTTCTGTTCCGTCCCCTGTAGTGGTCAGTGTATAGAAATGGGAAAGCCTGGCTTAGACTAATTTCCTCTGCTCTCTGTGTAATTCTCTTTTCTGTTTAAGTGTCAGCAGACAGATGGATGGGTCTCTGGGTAAACCCTCTAAAGGGGTTTGGATTATATGTTAAATAAATGGCCTTTGCCCAGTGGGCCATGTGTTTTTGTCCAGGCGGCAAGCCTCACGAGGGAGGACTCGGGTAGTCTTGTGAGTAAGAATGTTTAAGGGAAGAGACCAGGAGGCATGATGGCTAGTTGAGAAGCCTACCCTCCTAGCTAAACTGGTAGTGGAACAAGTTGGTGCCCATGGAAGGGATGGTTCAGCAAGAAAAGCAGGATCGGCCCAGATGGGCAGGCAACAGACAGAGAGATTGGAAAACAGATTGGAAAACTTTAAGGGTGTAGTGGAAGGATGGAGTCAGTAAGTGTAAGCATGGGGATTTCAAATACCCAGGACTTACTTGGAATGGTGAGTTAAGTTGATAAAAGTGGCTGTTGGGAGACAAGCAAGTGATTTAAGGGAGAGTGAGAAATTAACTCTGTAGTTGCTGGAGGGAACAGCAGTTGAATTTTGTAAAAATGCTAAAGAAGAAAGTTCTTGGTGTCTGTGAAATTTTTGTAAATAAATTCAGGCAAAGAAATTATTGGATTCGCAATTATTTGATTTGGCTATAAACAATTTAGTTGAATTAGCTGAAGAATGTATACAGTGTTATGTAATTGAAAACCTGGGTTGCCTATGAAACAAATACAAGAAAACATGGGGTAATTCCTCTGTTTTGTCTGAAGTCAACAAGGGTATTTGTATATTTTAAGTGATGATTGTCTGCCCAGAAGGGGTAGACCTCTGTTTTTTTGTCTTTCAGATAACCAGAGAAAACTGATGCCAGCTGAACAGCATTCAACATACCATGCATTTACTGGCACAATAGGAAATATGTTTTGTGTTCTATGTTTTGTCTTGTGGTGTTTGTCTTGTGGCCAGAATTGTTGTGTTTAATATTTTTATAGAATAGTCTAGTTTAAAATCAAACAAAAAGGTTAAATTAAAATGCAGATACTTGTCTTGTTCAACTTGGAATACAAAGTGTTTGGATAAATCAGAAGAATGTGATATACTGAAGTCTAATGCATTTCCTTAAGTAAGAAAAAGAAACTTCATTGGCCAAATTGTTAATTGCAAAAATTGTTGTAAAAATTTGCATATCAACAGTCTTTGGAAGCAAAGACATGAAAAGTTAACCCACTCCCCATATTGTACATGGGATCTTTCTGGCTACCTCAGATTTCTAGCCAGGCGGCTGGGGATGGTGGAAAGCTATTGGACTAGAGGTTGAATTGATGAACTCCTCCAAGTGGGTGTGCTTGTTCTAGCTTGTTGCTCCAAAGTTCTGTAATAAGGTTGTTTTAGTAAAAGGGTGTGTGTGGCATATATTGAATAATAAGACTAATGTACTGTATAATGACAATGTTTATGTGTTCATTGTTGGGAAAAAGGTGTATAAGTGAAAAGTGGAAGTTTCCTTTGCAGGTTAAAAGAAGCCAAGAAGGGAAAAAGGACAATGAATAGAATGAGTTAACGGAAAAAAATAATTAGCTAGCAAGCTCAGGCTATAGATAAGACACTGACTCCATTCAAGGACACTGCTCACAGTTAAGACTTGGCTAACAACTAGGAAAAGGAGGGCTTGAATATGCCCACGCAGCTATAAGGTTTGCAAAACACTGCCAGGCACTAAGGAAATGAGTTAGGTTTCTTTTCTCACAGGTAAGGAAGCGCTACCCAAACACCCTAGCAGCCCTGTCATTCCTTGGAACCAGGAAACTGGATTGATGTAAAGGTCCACCAACGAAAGACTGCTTTGGCTCCATGCTGAAAAGGCCCTTATTAAGCCCTGCTGACTACCAACACCGCTGTGAAGTGCCGAAGGCTGACTGCTTGGACTCATGATTCTCACTGCAGAAAGCCCTCTCCACCTCGGGAGAATTCTCCTATTGATGCTTAGCCTATTTCTCCTTCTAGCTCCACTGTGCCTTCTGGATAGTAGGGAAAAAGTACAAGGTGAAGTGCTAGTAACCTCTCCCTTGTCCACTGACAGATCTACTGTGCCTTTGAATTTTTCTAGAAGAATCAAAACCATTACAGAGTGATGTGGTGGTAACCTCTCCACTGCAGATTCAAATTCAGTCTCTGGAGAACATCCCCTGCTAGGATGGGTCATCAGTCCCTTGTGTAGAGCTTCAGTTTGTAGCGAAATCACTCCAGACGTAAGAAGCAGGATTGAAGACAAGATGGAGATGAGAAATCAGCCTTATATAGGCTCTTCCAGGTGTAAGAACACTTCCTTGTTCTTACTGTGGAAAATTACAGCAAAATGGAGTCTGGAGTCACATGGGCAAATCCCTGCACACCCTGCTGAGTTACAAGCCGTATCTGCCTCCTCTCAATGGGTCAGTTGTGTAGCTGATGGTCCTTAATGGGCCATCAAGCAGGCTAGGCAGAGCTAATACCAACTTGTCTGGGGTGTCACCCAGAACTACAGCACCAATTTGAAATACAGACAGTGTACAGCTAATACTTATAACTTCAGCTACAAAATGATACAGACATACAGACAGCATAATCATAACCAGCAAACCATAACCTGGTATAAGACACCTTATATGACCCCCTTTACATAAGATATGGTGCTGCTACAGGACCTTGGTTGCAACCATGTTCTATATGGTCCCAGTTTATATCAATAACGTCACACCGCCCCCACAGGAACGGCCACTACACCGGCTCCTTGCAGAGCTGGGAAGGGAAACCAGTGCCCCACCCCTGCAGGAACGGCCGCTACCCCGTCTCCTTGCAGAGCTGAGGAGAAAACTCAGCGCCCTGCCCTCGCAGGAACAGCGACTCCCCATTTCTCTGGCAGAGCTGGGTAGGGAAGGCAGCGCCTCGGCCCCACAGGAGCGGCCACTGCCCAATCCTCTCCCAGAGCCGGTGCAGGAAGGAAGCGCCCTGCCCTAGCAGGAACGATCGCTCCCCAGTCCGCTTGCAGAGCTGGAGAGGGAAGACAGTGCCCCGCCCCCGCAGGAACGGCCACTCTCCAGTCCCCTGGCAGAGTCAGGGAGGGAACCCAGCGCCCCGCCCCCGAAAGAAGGGACTGTGACTGAGGTCACTCAGTCAGGGTGAACTGCAAACAAAACGGGGCAGACAAACCCCAAATGCTGTTGGTTGTTTCAATACTTAGATTAACCAACCAGCACAAAACAGCTTCTATAGGGCTTCACTAGTTACTTAGATGTCCAAACAATGCAGTTCCCTTAAAGTGCCCAGCCTCAGGCCTCCGTCCAGACACACCTGTGAGATATGATGATGACTCCTGAAAATCGTATCTCATCATTTAAAAGAAAAGTTTCTTCCAATCCCAAGGGATCAGCCACATACCCAGGTTCAATTATAATTTAGATCTTACCCAAAATACACGCTACAGCCAATTCTTATTAACTGAGCTAAAATTTATTTAAAAAGAAAAAAGAGAGAGTTGGTTAAAAGATTAATATACATACAGACTTGAATTCAATTCTTGAGGTTCAGATGCATAGCAGAGGTGAGCTTTAGTTCCAAAAGTCCTTTTAGAAATAGTCCATAGGTTATAGTCCAGTTTCCATATTCAGGGTAGCTCCAGTCAATGACTGGGGATCTCAATCCTTGTGGCTTAAAGTTTCCCCCTCTTGAAACCCAAAGCAGATCTGAGATCCAGGAGGATGGTGTCCAAGGGTTCTTACACATTTCCAGCAGACTTTTGGATTGAGAAAACAATAGGCTTATCTCTCCTTCCAAACATCCTGGCAATTAGTACAGGGTAATTTATTTATTAAACAGTTCAAATACAGGTTACCCCAACCTTCAAAGAGACATATAGACAATAATACTAGTTCACTCGAGTATCATCATAAATGCTAATATTCCTATTTTGATCTTTGAATTAAAACTATAGCAATAGACAAGACTTGTTTGCTTACATCACAAGACCTGAGAAAACATCTCCCCTTCTACCTCTGACAATGCAGACTTGCATTTCAAAGCTCTTTCATTTACATAACTTGCTAACCAGTTCTTAAGGTTCACCCATGGGTCAGGTCAGTCGGTGAGGTGAGTTAATTAACTGTTTCTGGCCCTGCCGCCTTTCAATGATATAATATATAATACTCATAACGTCACAGGGCCGCTCCTCAGTCCGCTGGCAGCGCTGGGGAGAGAAGGCGAAGCCCCACCTCTGCAGGAACGGCTGCTCTCCAGTCCCCGCGCAGAGCCGGGGAGGGAACTCAGCGCCCCATATCCGCTAGAGCTGCAGCTCCCTTTCCCATGGCAGAGCTGGGAAGGGAACCCAGCGCCCTGCCTCCGCAATAAACGGCCACTCCCCAGTCTCTTTGCAGAGTGGGGGAGGGAAGGCAGCGCCCCGCCCCTGCAGGAACGGCCGCTCCCCAGTAGCATCGCAGAGTGAGGGAGGGAAGGCAGCGCCTTGTCTCTTCAGCAACGACGGCTCCCCAGTCCCGTCCCAGAGCCGGAGAAAGAAGGCAGCGTCCCACTCCTGCAAAAAAGGCAGCTCCCCAGCCCCTCGCAGAGCTGGGGAGGGAAGGCAGCGACCCGCCCTCGGTGGAACGGCCGCCCCCCAGTCCCCTCCCAGCGCTGGAGAGGGAAGGTAGCACCCTGCCCCCGCTGGAACGGCCACTAGCCAGTCCCCTTGCAGAGCTGGGGAGGGAACCCAGTGCCACGCCCCCGCTTGAACTGCCGCTCCCCAGTCCCATGGCAGAGCCGGGGAGGGAAGGCAGCACCCTGCCCCTGCAGGAACGGCCGCTCCCCAGTCCCCTCGCAGAGCTGGGGAGGGAAAGCAGCGCCCCGCCCCTGATGGAATGGCGGCCCCACAGTCCTCTCACAGAGGTGGGGATGGAAGGTAGCGCCCCACCCCCACAGGAACGGCCGCTCCCCAGTACCCTCGCAGAGCTGGAGAGGGAAGGCAGCGACCCGCCCTCGGTGGAACGGCCGCCCCCCAGTCCCCTCCCAGCGCTGGAGAGGGAAGGTAGCACCCTGCCCCCGCTGGAACGGCCACTAGCCAGTCCCCTTGCAGAGCTGGGGAGGGAACCCAGTGCCACGCCCCCGCTTGAACTGCCGCTCCCCAGTCCCATGGCAGAGCCGGGGAGGGAATGCAGCACCCTGCCCCTGCAGGAACGGCCGCTCCCCAGTCCCCTCGCAGAGCTGGGGAGGGAAGGCAGTGCCCTGCCCTCGCTGGAACGGTTGCTCCCGAGTCCCCTGGCATAGCTGGGGAGGGAACACAGCGCCCCACCCCCGCTGGAATAGCAGCCCCACAGTTCCCTCACAGAGTTGGGAAGGGAACCCAGCTCCCTGCCTTTGCAGGAACGGCCGTTCTCCAGACCCCTCGCAGAGCTGAGGAGGAAACATAGTTCCCCGCCCCCGCTGAAACGGCCGCTACCCAGTCCCCTCGCATAGCTGAGGAGGGAAACCAGGGCCCCCATGCTGCAGGAACGGCCGCTCCCCAGTCCCCTCGCAGAACTGGGGAAGGAAGGCAGCGCTCCGCCCACGCTGGAACGGACACTTCCCAGTCCTCACGTAGAGCTGGGAAGGGAACCCAGCGCCCCAACCCTGCATTAACGGCCACTCGTGATTCCCCTCGCAGAGCTGTGGAGGGAAGGCTGCACCCCGCCCCCACTGGAACGGCCGCTCCCCAGTTCCCTCGCAGAGGTGGGGAGAGAAGGCAGCGCTCTGCTCCCGCAGGAGCAGCAGCTCCCCAGTCCCCTGGCATAGCTGGAGAGGGAACCTAGTGCCCTGCCCCCATGGGAACAACCTGTCACGGAGTTTGTTGAAGTCTGGTCCTGCACCCCTCTTCCTGGGACTCACAGTGACTCTCAGCCAGCCAGTAAAACAAAAGGTTTATTGGACAACAGGAATGCAGGTTACAGCAGAGCTTGCAGGCACAGTCAGGACCCCTCATTCGAGTCCTCCTGGAGTTTCAGGGTGCTTGAATCCAGCATAGGATTCCCTGAATTCCCCTCACCCAGCCCACAACCGAAACTGAACTGCCCCTCCTCCAGCCGGCCAATGCGTTTGTCCAGCTTCCCAGGCCAAGGTGCTAACCCCCTCCCCCCTACCTGGCTCAGGTTACAAGCTTAAAAGATCCTGTCCCTCACTTAAACACATCCCCGGCTCTCCCATCCCCCACACAGACAGCAACTACTCCATCACACAGCCGCTCCCCAGTCCCCTCGCAGAGCTGGGGAGGGAACACAGTGCTTCACCCCCACAGGAATGGACGCTCTCCAGTCCCCATGCAGAGCTGGGGAGGGAACCCAGTGCCCCTCCCCGGCTGGAACGGCAGCACCCCAGTCCCCTCGCAGAGCTGGGAAGGAAACCAGCGCCCCGTCCCCGCAGGAACGGCCACTCCCCAGTCCCCTCGCAGAGCTGGGAGGGGAATCCAGCGTCTCACCCCAGCAGGAACGGCTGCTCCCCAGTCACATCGCAGAGCTGCGGAGGGATCACAGCTCCCTGTCCCCGCAGGAACGGTTGCTCCCCAGTCCCGTGGGAGAGCTGGGGGGGAAGGCAGCGCTCTGCCCCCGCTGGAACGGCTGATCTCCAGTCCTATCGCAGAGCTGGGAAAGGAACCCAGCGCCCCACCCCCGCAAGAACGACAGCTGCCCAGTCCCATCAAAAAGCTGGGAGGGGAACCCAGCGCCCCACTGCAGCAGGAACGGACGCTCCCCATTCCCCTGGCAGAGCTTGGTAGGGAAGGAAGTGCCCCGCCCCTGCAGGAACAGACACTCCCCAGTCCCCTCGCCAAACTGGGGAGGGAAAGCAGAGTCCCGCTCCCGCTGGAATGGTGACTCCACAGTCCCCTTGCAGAGCTGGGGAGGGAAAGGAGCGCTCCACCCCTGCTGGAATGGCAGCCCAACAGTCCCCTCGCAGAGCTGAGGAGGGAAGGCAGCTCCCCGCCCCCGCAGGAACGGCCGCTACCCAGTCCCCTCGCATAGCTGAGAAGAGAACCCAGTGCCCCCATCCTGCAGGAACGGCCGCTCCCCAGTCCCCTCGCAGAACTGGGGAAGGAAGGCAGCGCTCCACCCACACTGGAACGGACGCTCCACAGTCCGCACGCAGAGCTGGGAAAGGAACCTAGCACCCCAACCCTGCATTAACGGCCACTCCCGATTCCCCTCGCAGAGCTGGGGAGGGAAGGCAGTGCCCCACCCCCACTGGAACGGCCGCCCCCCAGTTCCCTCGCAGAGCTGGTGACGGAACCCAGCGCACCGCCCCTGCAGGAAAGGCTGCTCCCCAGTCCCCTCGCAGAGATGGGAAGGGAAGGCAGCGCCCCGCCTTGGCAGGAATGGCCACATGCCAGTCACCTCGAAGAGCTGGGGATTGAAAGAGGCGCCCCACCCCTGCTGGAAGGGCGGCCCCACAGTCCCCAGGCAGAGCTGGGGAAGGACAGCAGCGCCCCGCTCCCGCTGGAACGAACACTGCCCATCCCATCACAGAGCTGGGAAGGGAGCCCAGCGCCCCAACCCTGCATTAACGGCCACTCCCGATTCCACTCGCAGAGCTGGGGAAGGAAGGCAGTGCCCTGCCCCCACTGGAACAGCCGCTCCCCAGTCCCCTAGCAGAGCTAGGGAGGGAAAATAGCGCCCCACCGCAGCAGGAACGGCCGGTCCCCAGTCCCCTCGTAGACCTGGGGAGGGAAACCAGTGCCCCACCCCCGCAGGAACGGGCACTTCCCACTCCCCTCGCAGAGCTGGGGAGGGAACCCAGCGCCCCGCCCTCGCAGGAACGGCCGGTCCCCAGTCTACTCAAAGAGCTGGGGAGGGAAAGCAGCGCCCCACCCCCGCTGGAATGCGGCTCCTCAGTCCCCTCGCCGAGGTGGGGAGGGAAGGCAGCTCCCTGCAGGAATGACCGCCCCCCAGTAACCTGGCAGAGGTGGGGAGGGAACCTAGCGCCTCGCCCCCGCAGGAACGGCCGGTCCCCAGTCCCCTCGCAGAGCTGGGGAGGGAACCCAACACCCCTCCCCCGCAGGAACGGCTGTTCCCCAGTCCCCTCGCAGAGCTAGGGAGGGAAGGCAGCGCCTCGCCCCTGCAGGATGGTCGCCCCCCAGTAACCTGGCAGATCTGGGGAGGGATCCCAGCACCCTGCCCTCACTGGAATGGACTCTCCCCAGTCCCATTGCAGAGCTGGGAAGGGAACCCAGTGCCCCTCCCCCCCGCAGGAACAGACGCTCCCCAGTCCCCTAGCAGAGCCAGGGAGAGGAGGCGCTCCTGTCAAAGTTAGACTCAGGACTCACAGTTTGTCAGACCACTCTGTTTTATTAGCACAGCTCTCTGCTAATAACATCCAGATAATGTGAGCACCATGCAAGACACAAACTATCTTATTTATACAGATAAAAGAGCAGGAATTAGACAAAGGAACAAAGAAAGCAAAACAGTAAAATTCACCTGGGGCACAGCATGCATATCCTACTTCCTTACTAACTCTTATCGATCTAAGGCTAATACTTCACCAATTGCCCTTGAACGGTGCAATTGTTCTGTGTTAATGTCTGTATTCCTGACACCTGGATTGCAGCATTCCAACGATTTTGCGTAAAGGTACAGACAGCATTTCTTTAATACTTTCTATTTTCACAATGTAATTCATTCTACTTTCACACAATCAAATGAGGGAGTCCCATCTTCTGTGTGAGCTGCAACTGTCTGGGCCAGAATGGGGTGGAGCTAAGGAGAGAGCAGGATCCCACAAAGAGTCAGGGAGCAGAGCTGCACAGGTGTAGTGCCAGAAACTGCTACATATAGGAATTTGCAATCTGTAGCTGTTACTGATACCTAAGGTTGTTTTTATTTGCTGACTTTTCCTAATTTGCCAAAACTTGACAGTGGTTTCTCTAGCAAAGACCAGTCCCTGTCCCCTTGGTCCAGACATTCGCATTCACATCAGGCTTCAAGTTGAGAATCATTTCCCATTCCTGCTCTGTGGGAGGGGAGACTTTTAAACACGCTGTCTGTGAAACTGCACATGGCTAAGCAACGAGAACAAACCCCAAATCCCCCCCAGTGCTTTGGGAGCCAGGTTTCCTGTGGGAAATCTTCAAGCCTGGGCATTGTGATTATTGACCAGTTCATCATGATTATTTATTCTGTGGTATTGAAGCTTTATTATACTCACGGCTGAGTGGTTAAGTGTTAGAATTGATAAATCCAATAGTATTCCCCTCTGTAGGTTTGAATCCTGCTCACAACCTCTCACCCAGGCAATACCTTTATACAAACCGATGCTCCCAATTGTCTCCCCACCCCAAGTAAATCCTGCTCAGTTCCTTTCATAGAGATGCCTGGGACACCACCTAACACTGTGTCCCTGAGGTGTCAGGCAAACTCTCAGCAGCTGAAGTCTCTGCCACTCACCTGGTGCCCCATAGATCAGCCACAGCCCTGGTTCTGCTCCTCTCTTTAGAGCATGAAAGGAGCCAAGTCAGTGAATGCATGGGTGCAATGAGGCTGCAGAACCAACGGGGGGGGAAAAAAAGGTGCTCAGCACCCACTGGCAGCCAGCTGTGACCCTGCTTCAGGCCTTGTGGACAAGCTCCTGCTCTTCCGCTTCAGCACCTCCCCCTGCCAGTGATCAGCTGTTCAGTGGGGAGGAGGGAGAGGAATGGAGCAGGAAGATGCAGGGCAGGAAGGGGTGGAGTGGGGAAGGGCAGAAAGGGGGGGATTTGTCCCAGATCCTGCACCCTTCTAGAGCCAGCCCTGAAGGGAAGCACTGACTATTACAGTGGCAATAAAACTGACCAGTATTGCGAGGGAGACTGAAGATCAGCTCTCATCAGGTCTCTTCTCTCCCCCAAGGTGAGCCAGACACTGCTCTCTCCTGGCTCTCACTCTAGCAGCTGGATGCCAAGGAGCCATTTCCCCACAGGAAGTGCATTGAGTGCCCCTGTGGTGCTGGGGGGGCTGGCACTGCTGCTGCCTGTGGGGCTGGCAGGGGGGTTGATATCTGCACAGACTCTCAGCTGCCAGGCCGGAGGGGGCACTTGAGACCTTACCAGACTGGCTCAGTGAAGATGGGGGGTTGACAGACCAATACAGACTTTCTCCAGAGCCCAGAGCAGCATTCACCCAGGCAGCCAGGCAATGAGCATTTACCACAGCGTGGAGCCAAGGGGGAGGTGTCAGCTGCTGTTCCAGCTCCTCGAGGACAGGCCCTGTCAGCCAACAGACACTTCTTACTCACCACAGCTAAGGTCGTCTGGTTCCTCTCATGGGAGAAGTATGGAGCAGCCATTTGTTTTCCTGTTTGTGCTCCTCTGTGATGTGAAAATCGGGGAGGGGAGGTAGAAGCCCCACTTCCCTTCCTAAATGACGTCCAGTGGGGGAAGCCAGGATAACAAGGTGGGGCAGCAAGTGGTGGCCAGACTCTTACTGTCAGGGTCTAGTCTAGCTCATGGTCCAGCTCAACTTCCTACCCGCATCACTGGCCCCCAGTCCCCTTCTGCCACCAGGTCAGCCAGAGAACTAAGGCAGGAATGGTGTGAGGAAGCAAGTCAAGCTGAGCAAGGCAGGCAAAAGTAAATCTTGTCTTCGTGGGCCACTCACAATGACGTCCTTTTTGTGTGCCATGGCCATGGCTGACAAAAACATTCCAGAGAGAGAAGCAGCAGGCCAAAACAGCATCATACAAGTGCCAAAGTAGCTCGGTTAGGTAGGCATTAGTGTGAAAATCTAAAGGTCCCTGCTTGAATCCTTGGCTTTAACAGCCCTTTTGTCTTTCTGTGTGCGGTGGTGGCTTGTTTTCTGGGAGCGCAGCAGCACCTTTACCTGAGGTGAATCCCTGATTTTGAGATCCCCAACAAGACAATGGAGCATGGACTTCTGCCCCAGTTGGCCCACCTGACATTTTAAAATCAGAGACGGGACCTGTATTTCCCATGCGACTTATTGGTTGACTCAATATGGTGGGAAGAGAGTGAGGCAGGGTGGCCCTCGGAGATGGTGCCAGAGGAGGCAGGGACTGGGGACAAAAGCTCCTCTCCACAGCTACGCGAGGGCAGTACTGGGGAAGAGGCATCTGTAAAAGTGTCCATGTGGAATGTGGCAGGGACTGGAGGCCCAGGAGGAGATTGTAGGATGTTCAGTGACTTGGAGAAGCTGGACTTGGACATGGTGTGCATTCAGGAAATGCACATTAACAACTTTAGGGTGGCTTGATGGGCAGAAGGTGATTGGAGGAAGGGCCTGTCTTTCTGGCCCTCGTGGCCAGGGAAGAATGATGAGGTTGGAGTCTTGTTCTTCACATTTGCAGTGCTCCATGGCACTTGTTATCACTAGATTAGTGTTTATGGTCCTCAGTTAAAGTGTGAAAGGAACTGGCTCCCTTCCTCTAGACTACACAGTGTTTGGTGTAGGGGTGGATTTTAATTGTGTCAGACGGCCTGAGGACTGCTGGTCCCATCTTCCCAACTGTCAGAGGAAACTCTACTATGATGACCACTCCCTGGTGCAGGTTTGTAGTGAGGTCGGTTTAGAGGACATGTCTCTCCATAGTGGAACCAGTGGAGGGCACGAGGTAGCCTCCAATTCCTCTGATCTGAGCTCACACCAGACACAGATGCAGTACACCTTTCTGCAGGGATAGGCCAGGAGTCACACTGATTTACGTGAAAGAGAGCATGTCGACAATCCAGTTGCCACCCTCTTCCTCTTGCCCAGGTTTAATAGTCAGGGATAGGCAGGAGGGAGGAAGAGTCCCAGGCTCAACCCCAGCACACCTCTCCTCCTCTGGGCATCTGGAGCAGAGGCAGCTGGTGCTGACAGCTCCAAGGGAAGGCTTAAAAGCTACAGAGCAATTGAGGGTAAGGCAAGAGGAGGGGAGGATTTCCCCCAAGAGGCTCTTTCCCAGCTGCTGAGAAGCACAGAAGTACCCGGCGTTTGCTCTTGCGGTGAAAGGGGTTAATACGTTTAGACGGCCTGGCTAGCTCAGCTGGCAGCACCTCCGTCTCTTACTCTGAAGGCTGAAATTACAATTCCCTGTCTGGGTGCTTGGGGCTCCTTTTCAACAACACAACACACAATCTGCTTAAGCCCCCACTCAGTAGCCTGGGGAAACTAGCCCTGGCCACTGGGTGCCTCTAAGAGGCGATATTTTCCCCACTCATACGCACTGAGTGTAGAAAAGAAACCTTAAGGAAAAGGAGGAAACTCACCTTGTATTAACTTGGGAAAACACCACAATCAGGATTCATAACACAACACTATGAGCAAAACACCCACCCACAGTGCGCTGGGCAGTGGTCTTTTGCCTCCAGCTCTTAAATCCAGACAACAAAAGCTCTTTGGATGTGCCCCTCCCTCCACTGCACCTCATCCACAGCTGCTGCCCTGGGTCAATGAAAACCCAGAGTTCACCTCTCACTTCCTGGGGGGAAAGCCCCTTTTTCCGTCCGCTGTCTGGCCACATTGCTGGCCACTTCCCGTTCCACCCTGTCACCGCTCTGTTGGCCACCCTCTCTGCTCTGGGACGTCTTGTGGTCCCTCCAGGAGCGGAACAGGCTCCCTAAAAGTAGTGGCCACCAGAGCCTGAACAGTAGCTCCATCCCTTCCACTCGAAGCCACGCCCCTGCTCCACACCTTCTCCCGAAGGCCCCGCTCCTGTGCAGCCTCTTCCCCCCAAGACCCCACCTCCTGCTCACTGCTCTCTGCCCCCTCCCCCCTCACTCTCCCTTATGGTCATTACAACGTGGCAAGGCAGAGCTCTCCCATTTTTAAAAGTTCTGGGGTGTTGTTCCCCCCTGTTCAGGCACCCCTGGGTCCCTGCATTTCATGCAACTCTTCCTAATTTCATCTGTTAGTGTGGGAGCCTCACTGCTAGCGCAGACTGGTTAGTTTGTTGGATGAGAGACACTGTCCCAAAGCAGGACTAATGCTTAGACCTGGTGATCAGTGATTTCAGATCTGTGGGTCTGCAGCAAGACTCTACAGTGAGTCTTAATCAGCTCTGTTATTACACAGGGACGAACAAAAGGGTGAAATGGTGCCTGGAAGCCTTAAGAAGAATCCACCCCAACAAGTACAACACTTTTTTTTTTTTTTTTTTTTTTTTTTTTTTGCTGTTCATGGATCTGGGCAAAGGAAATTGTCTCTCTGTGTGAAATTGAGGTGGGAAATGAAACGTCCACATGGTGACCCAATGCCCTAAGGAATGTGGGTGAAGGACTCAGGCTGGGAAATGATTTAACAGGGGTTTGTTTCAATTTATTGCCCTGATTAAAAACTATGGCCAAAATGCAGCCATGTTGTTAGTACTTGTACCTGTGTAGGGACACCCCAGTGGGTGTTAAGTCCATTGCCTTCAGCAAGAGCAGTTGATTATTTTATCAAGGTACAAATTTCTTGTCAAGGCCTAGACTCCAGAGAAAACAATACACTGATGATAAGTAGAAGTACATAAAAAGATTTTGCAGCCACCATTGGCATAACTATCATGTGTCATTTTTCACTTTTTATATCTGGCGCCACCTCCTTTCCCTTTCGCCTTGTAGTTGACCAAGGGCAAAGCTGAACGTCTCTTCAGATACCAGGGAGTGTTTATGTCCATCCCTGCGAGCTACACAAGGGTTTGATGTTGCTGCTTTCAGTCCTCTGGCTCTGCCGGGATAAGGAACAGTTCAGGTTGTCACTGAACTAAAGGAGGAAGATCATTTTTTGACAGGGAGAGGGACGCCTCCTCTTAAATGTGTTTGTCTGGCTGACAGTCCTGGTTCCCAGGTCTTGCCCATGGGGCTTCAGCAGTTTTAGGACCAGTTCACTCCCTTGGCCCCACCTGCTGTCCCCAGGCGCTCCCCTCCAGGGGCCCTAGCAGTGCAGTATCTGCCTGCTCACTCCAGTGGCTGCTGGCCCCTCCCCATGGCAGGGCGGGGCAGAGCTGTGCCTCTACGCGCTGCCCCCATCCAAGCCTCTGCAGCCAATGGGACACTGTGGGGGTGATTCCTGGGGGCAGCAGCATGCGAAGGCCCCCCAGCCTGCCCCGCCTTGGAGCCCCAGGTAAGCGCCGCACCCCTGACTCCCTCCCAGAGCCTGCACCTCCTCCCTCCACACACCCCCTCCCACCTGCTCCAATCTCCCTTCCAGAGCCTGCACCCCCATCCCTCCTCCTATTCCTCCTACCCCTGTCCCAGCCCAGAGCCTGCACCCAGCACCCAAACTCCATCCCAGAGCCTGCACCCTAGAACCCCTCCCCCACCCAAACTCCCTCCCAGAGACCAGCCTCTCACCCCTTCTGCACCCAAACTCCCCCCAGAGCCTGCACCCCTCCTGCACCCCAATCCCCAGCCCCAACCCAGGGCCTGAACCCTAGACCTCCTCCCCCCATTTCCCTCCCAGAGCCTTAGGCAGATGGGAGGCAGAGTTTTGGGGGGCAGGTTCTGAGTAGTATGAGTGACATTATTGGCTCACTGCGAGGATTGGAGGACTGGCATTGGCCCTAAGGTAAATTGAGGTTGAGACCCTGCTTTAAGGGATTGGAGCAATGGTGGAGAGACTGACGGGCAGGGAGCTGGGGAGCCGTGTGTGCTCCAAGGAGAGTTGTTGTTGTGCTCTGGTGACACAGAGCGGGGGTGGGGAGTTTGTAAGCTGTGGTGTTTGTATAGAGAGAAAGTTTAGTAACCCCTAGGTTAAAAACTGTTCCTGCTCTGAGCTATACATGACATTCTTTGTTGCGAGTATAGATCAGTGGGTGAATGTTTCCCTGCAGGATAATAGGTTCCTAGTTACAATCCAAGTGATTCCCTTGAAAAAATTTTTTGAATGAAAATCGATTTCCAGACCCATCTCCAGTATGTTCAGTAGTTCGCTGAATGGGGATGGTTGAAATGAATTTAAACACTCAGCATTTTCCTGTGCAAATGTATAAAGACCTAGCAGAGCTGTCCTGCAGCTGAAATCAGTTCCAGTCCTTGGCGTCTCTGTATCTGAGGCATGTGCAACACCTCTGTGGTGATGACAGGTGAAAAAATGCTGGATTCAATGAAAGATGAGACCATAGGAGGGGAAAGTGAATGGCAGCACCACACAGGGTCATAATACTGAGACACGGGGCTTCACTGTCACTACTCCTGTGTTTTCCATCATTTATATCCTAGGGAACACACCCTCCCCCTCCCCCACACACTGTCACACACAACCTTCTCCCCTTGAGCCCAATCCAACCCTCCCCCTCTCCCGCACATGCTCCATGGGACACAGCCTCTCGGTGACTCACCCAGATGGGGGCTTGTCTCTGCATCTCCCCAACAGGGGAGCAGAGAGCCGAAAGGGCCGCAGAAGACCAATGGAGCTAGGCAGGACTAGAAAAGACTTGCCTTCCCTTTCCTTCTCTCCTCTTGAGTTCTGTTAATCTCACCCATGGGACGCTCCAGCACTGGGTAGGTTCAAAGCACCAATCTTCCCCTCAGCAACAGAAGGTGGGAACCAGCTCTATCACACAGAAGGAGGCTCCCCACCTTTGCTGCTGCCATTCAGCAGCCATTAATATGGATTTGTTTTAGTTAATGCAACTCCCCTCAACTCCTAATTCATCCATGAATCAAGGAAGCAAGCCCCTCAGAGGGGCAATGGGTTAGTGTACAGGACTTATAGTAACAGTGCTGAGTGCAGTGATGCTGAGGTTGTGAGTTCAAACCTCACCTGAAGCACTAGCTTTCTTTAAGCAAATGGGTTCTACCAATCAGTTTGCCCTTCAGAAAATACAATTGCAGCTCTGAAGACACTGAGGTCCCCTTACTTTACAGAGAGCAGGGCAAATTCCACAGATCTACCAGGCTTTGCTCTCCACCTGCCTCAGGGAGGGGTCAGGCAGAGTCCTGAGCACTGCCCCTGACTCCCCCTCAGTCTTTGCTCCCCAAACCAGCTGTGTGTTCACCCTCTTTGCTGTGAGACCCAAACCTTGCCTGGCTTTCTGTATGTTGATGTGGTTTTCGTCTGTCATGTTGATGTGCATGTTGGTCCTGCGTGATTTTGGTGGATGCCTGGCATAGTTTTGGGTGCGTGTGTGTATGATTTTTGCATACAGCTTGTTTTTTTGCTTAGTATTCTTTTGGTATGTGGGTTTTGTGCTTTCTTGTTGTGGGCTTTTGCTGTGTTTTTTGGTGTGGATTTGTTCTTTCTATATTTTGTGTGGCTTTCCCTTTTGTGTATATGCCTCTGTGTGCTATGTGGGTTTGTGTGGGTTTGGTTTTTGTTTATGTCTGTGTGGGCCTGTGCAGTCTGTGATTTTCTCTTTTTCTCTGTGTGTTTGTCTCTCTGTTTGTATCTTCATGTGTAAATTCACTGGAATGTTTCAAAATCTTCACAGCTTTGCCAATTTTCACCGGGAATTTTTCTCCATTAACAAATTCTAACGTGTTCCCTACCAGTTTGTGACCATTGCCCCAGGGGCACGTCAGTCTCAGGGGCCTGATTTCCCATTGACTCTTCCCCCTTCTATTGGGACTGGGAACTAGCCAACCAATAACTCCACTAAATTTTAGTAAAGGGCCAACAGTCCCTTACACGAGCCAGCCCCGTGAGGGTCACCAATGGCCAGAGAAAGCAGCACAAGCTGGTCCCATGGTGTAATGGGCAGCACTCAGGACTCTGAATCCTGCAGTCTGAGCTCAAATGTCAGTGGGACCTTGTGTTGGTTTGTGGTAAAGCCCTGGAGCTCAAAGTGCTCGATTTCCCTGTCTCCAGTTGTGTAAGACTGAGTCTTTTCCCTCCTGCTGGGTGACTCACACAAACTAGAGCCAGGTCTTTGGTTGAGATGGCTGCAATGGATTGGGGTGCAGAGGTGGCTATGGCTGCCTGTAGTTCTGTGGTTTGACCTGGTTGGGATTCTTGCTGCTTCACCTAATGCCCACAAGTTTGGCCCTTGTGCTTCCTGCCACACCCTTCCTCTGACCCACGTGGCACTTGATGAAAGGAGTGCCAGGGCCGGGATTAATAGTCAGGGCTTGGCAGGAGGGAGGCGGAGCCCAGCCTGAAGCCCCTCACAGCTTCCCTTCTCCGGACACCTAGAGCAAAGGCGACTGGTGCTGACAACTCCAAGGGAAGGTTTATAAGCCACAGAGCAACTGAAGGCGGGGCAAGAGGAGGGGAGAACCATGCCTATGCATGGCCAGCAGACAGCCACAAAGACCCCCAGCGAGGCTGCTCCCTGCCATGCCAAACACCCACTGAAAGCGACCCACAGATCAGCATGCAGGGCGACTGCTGATGCTCTGTGGCCAACATCAGAAGAAGGTAGGAAAGCAGTGCCAGTCCCCTGGTGTGGCCTCTGTCTGTTCCCACTCACAGTGCTCACTTTTGCCGTGGGGCAGCAGATTTTACCCCAAGAGGCTTTTCCCCAGCCGGCGAGAAGCAGAGAAACACCCAGGCTCCTAAGATGCTATTTACCAAGCCCCCTCAAGCACAGGGACAGGCGCACACTTGGAAGAGGGAAACTGCTCTACACGCCAGCCCGGGCAGCCGCCCATTATCTTTGGCAAGTCAGGAAGGGCAAAGGCTAGACTGGAAGGACTTGGGGCTCATGCCCAAGCCTTTGTGACACCCAACCCCCAACTCCTTCCCAGGACTCTAGCTGAAACCAGAGCATTGGTCTGAGCGGCCAAGAAGAGGTTCCAGCCCTGAAGGGAGCAGGACTTTCAGCACGAAGGTAAAACTGCAGCAACACAACCATGAAGAGACTTAAACCCTCAATCTCCTGATTTGAAGTCAGACATCTTATCCATTAGGCCAGGGAAGAAAAGCCCCTCCAAGCACTTCTCTAGAAAAGGCAGACACTGTGTTTCTCAGGTCTTCTACTGAGTGGGGCCGAGACTCTCTGGGCACAAGAAGTGGAGTTCCCAGTGACACGTGAGAATTAATTCTATGGAGCCAGGTGCAGGACTTTAGCAGGGAGGCTCAGGCATGGGGGATTGGGGTGCAGTGGATGGGCTGGCTGTCTAGGTGAGGAGATTTAGTGACCCTCAGGTGCAGGAGAGAGGAAGAGAAGGAGGAATTGGCAGTGGCCGTGGAGAAGAAGAGGAAGGGTGGAGGCTCCTAGCAAGCCTGGCTAGCTCAGTCAGTAGAGCCTCAGGCTCTTAATGGGAGGAGCCAGGGTTTGAGCTGCTGTCCAGGGACTCAGCTTTTAAGTTGCCTTGTGTGCCAGGAGCCAAATGATTGCTGGTGGTGCCCAGAGCCATGTGTGGGACAGAGGCTGAGACTTGTGGCACCGACTCTGCGGTAGGGATCCTGGCAGCTCAGACTCAGGGAAGGCTTCTGCACTCAGAGGTGCTGACTTTGAGAGTTCCCGGGCAGTGCTCAATGCCTGCTCCACCACAGGCCCTGCCCCCAAACCATCAAATCTCTTCCTACCCGACCCTGCCCCACTTCTTTCTCTCCTCACTCCTCCAGCACACCCCATCAATGGCCAGCAGGAGGCGCTGAAGGAGAAGAGGAGGAGCTTATCAGCCAGGCCTGCTAGCAGGTGGGAGGTGCAGGGGCAGAGATGGATGCTGGGCTCCTTTTTTTTTTCTCTCTGTTGGGTCTGCAGCCCTGTAGCACGCATGGAGTCACTGACTTTGCTCCTTTCGCACGCTAGAGAGAGAAGCAGAACCAGGGCTATGGCTGATCTATGGGGCACTAGGTGAGTGCCAGAGGCTTCAGGTGCTGAGAAGTGGTGTCCCAGGAATCTCTATGAAAGGAGCAGAACAGGATTTACTTGGGGTGGGGAGAGAATTGAGAGTGTCTCAGGGGGTTGTAGAGAGGTATTGACCGGGTTAGAGAGTAGCTAAAACACAGGCCTCGCTGTGAGCAGGATTTGAACCTGCACAGGGGAACCCTATTGGATTTCAACTCCAACGCCTTAACCACTCAGCCATCACAGCTGTGAGCACAAAACTGCCCCACTGCCAGAGAAACTGGTAAAGAATCACAATGCTCAGGCATGAAGTCATCTGAATTACAGAATTCCCACCGCAAACCTGGTTCCCAAAGCACAGGGGGGATTTTGGGTTGCTTCTCTTTACTTAGCCATGTGCATTCGCACAGAGAGCGTGTTTAAAAGTCTCCCCTCCCACAGAACGGGAATGGGAAATGATTCTCAACTTGAAGCTTGATGTGAATGAGGATGTCTGGGCCACAGGGCCAGGGACTGATCTTTGCTATAGAAACCAGTGACACACAGAACCAGGCTAAGGAAAATGTTTCCTGGAGTCAGTAACTGGAATAGCAGCAGTATTGTGCAGAGAAATGTCTCACAAGAGGAGTCAGCGCATTGGTGGTTTAGTAGCAGAAGTCACAGATACAGCGGGGGAGGTCTGTGGATCGGGAGTGAGGGGCACTGGCAGAGCAGTGAGAGGGGAGCCCAGGGCTGGGATAACAGGGGCTGTGGGTCAGGACAGGCAGTTCTGCACGGAGTGTTCAGAGGTGCCCTGTATCTGCCCTTTCTC